>NW_014569739.1:303941-317210 GCF_001313835.1 Polistes canadensis
TTTTTTTTTTATATATATTGTGTGACTTTTTTACGACCGTTAAGTTCCCCCTCTTTCGGGAATCTCTCACATTATCTTTTCGTCGCTCCTCCTACGAATTTACACATGTAAACGTATGTCGTATACTCCTTTCTACAAACGTGTTGGTATGTCATCCGGTGTGTGTTCGTGCATAGCTGACTGTTCATTCATTGAATCGATGTCAGCGTGTAACATCTGCTTTGTAGTTGTATTACTGACGATTTTGAATATTTTACCCCCTCCCCCGGCTATTATATGAAATAAATTTATATTTAAACGATCCTTCTTTCCTTTCATTAATTTTTTAAAACAACGTTTTTTAAATTTTTAATAAATTATATCCTTTACCACTCTATGTATTTCCAATTATGCTAGATTAATTGAATTTTGTGTACAACTTGTCAAATTCCTTTCCATGGTATAATGTTTTTTTTTGTACTATATCTATTTACATATTAATATGGTAATATAAAATTGATCTCAATTAATCTTATTGTTATTGTATTTTAGTGGTAACTACTTAGTGAGGGTTTGTGCCCAAGTAATGACGAGAGATGATAGTTCTGGTGGATGGGTTCCTCTTAGTGGAGGTGGTTTAGCTAATGTTTCTGTGAGACGTAGAGCAACCTCAGTGGGTGGACTTCAGTCTAATAATACCAATGGTACAAGTATTTCTACTTCGAATGTTAACACTACAACTTTGAGTACAACTGTCAACGCGCAGGGTCATGGATCTAGTACTTCTCCACCTAGTGCAACAAAAAAAAAACATGAATATCTTATCTTTGGGAAACGTATCACCGATCAATCGGTATTATGATGTAACAGTTTAATAGCAAATTATAATATTAAGTGCTTTATCATTATATTATAAAACATCTTTATTTATTCTTTATCTTTGTAGGTTGTTCTTAGCTGTACTATTAAAAAGGATTTTGAATATAATAAGGTAATGCCAACTTTTCATCATTGGCGGACAGGAGAGAAAAAATTTGGATTAACTTTTACAACGGCTGCGGATGCAAGAGCATTCGATAAAGGTGTACGTACTGCAGTGGAAGAACTGTTGGAAGGTAAGACTCGTAATAATATATATTAATAGATTAAATGTTAAAACATGTTTATTATACTAAAAACACCATGCCACTTTTTTTTGTGTTTAAAATGTATTTTTAATATAATAAAATGATTTGTTCTTCCTGAATATTTAAAGATAATGAACAAATATAATGTGACTAAGAGTGCATTAAGATACAAGTCCATTATTCTGTTATCTTAAATAGTAAATATAGAGTAAAAAGTGACATATCATTAATTATTAATTTTTTTTGTTTGTTATTTTGCTGCATTTTTATATGGATTGTACAACTGGTAAGCTGTACAAAAAAATGTATAGTCTATCATTGTTTGCTATACAATGTGTAAATAATTAAATTTATTAGTATTTTGTTATTATAATATTATAGGACTTGCGGAATCAACATTGTGCTGTAATTCTGCAGATGGTGGTGACGAAGATGTTTTTATGGTAAGAATTGAACAATCTTAAAATACATATTTGAAATTCGTCATATCAATTGATATTTTGCTAATTTTACAGACCTTAAATCTACCTGTGGAACCACTAGATCCACGTCCATCTTCGGATACATCTCGTGGAGTAGTTCGTGTACCTATTTACCATCCCCAGTGTCCAGATGTTTTTGATTCACATAATAAACCTATTCATTACATTGGTGGATCCGCCAACAAAGTATCACTATCTCAGCATCCTTTAACATCAACTACAGACATTGGATCTGATAATTACTCCTATGTGCATCTCACAACAGTTAACCATGAATATTTATATCCCATCGTCGATGATCATAAAAGTGATAGATTAGACAGGCACAGTAGTGGAAGTTCTTTGAAAAAACCCGACATTATAGTGTCACAACCTTCAAAAAATACTATCAGACGTAATGTTCACTTCCGATGTAAACATTGCCAAGAATTATATTCTGAGCAGAACAATCCTAGGGGATCTTGCGAGGATGCTCCTGATCCTTTTAAACGTGGAATAGCAACAATATCTTGTTTATCATGTGCTCAGTGTATGCTGTATCATTGTATGAGCGATGCTGAAGGTGAATTTGCCCAAAATCCTTGTAGGTAAGTTTTATTAAAAAACTTTGTATAAAAACTTTATTTTATTAACTTAAAATGTACGTATATGATTGCTTAAGATTTAATTAATATATAATTCTGTAGTTGTAATACGGAAGAAGGATGTGGACGAAGATGGATTGGTTTAGCATTATTATCACTAATTGTTCCGTGTTTATGGATTTATCCCCCACTCAGAGCTGTTCACTGGTGTGGAATATCGTGCGGAATGTGTGGAGGTCGTCATCATCCAACGGAATAACTGGAGGATCCCTTTGATGTCTCTGCTCCATACTCAGTTGAATCAACAAAGTTTTCATCATCGCGTAGTGCAGTCGCTAATGTGTATGAATGTCACGATCTGAGTATGGGACGTTGTCAGAGGTATCAAAGGGGCAGACAGCTTCCAGTACACGCACTAATCCATCAACATCATCTGTGAGAATTAAACTGACAAAGAAAATGATATGGAGCACAAGATGCATTTAGCCTTCACACTGTGTATATTCCGTACGTTTTGTAAACTTTATTAGCAGTATGAATTGTTTAGTCACAACTGTATATTAAACAATGACAGATGGAAGTAAGATAGTATTTATACTTCCACCACAATTGGTCTATGGATAGGACTGAGCAACTATGTATTGTACATGGTGTAAATTATGAGAGTGCAGCTGTGAGATAATGCAAAAAACTTTATATTCCCAGTTTGAATTATTATTCTCTGCCTCGTGTAATGTGTGTATAGAGAGCACAATGTCCACACTGGAATCGAGCATTGCTGCGATTGTCAGAATGAAAGTGTAAGAATGTGTTCTATTCATAAGTTCTGATTATACTACAAAAGTTAAAGCCAGTATTTGCTAATTTTCTAGCCCTTATTAGTATGTAATAAAGTTGGGAAACAAGAGTAAATTGAAACTGTAAAGTTAATCAAGATAAAGTAAAAATTACTCTATATTTATCATTTATTAGTCGTTGAAAATTATCTCATTAAAATATATGATGGAAAGCATTGCAATATTTGCATGTATGCTATGTTGCTGCTGCAATCACTTGAATAATTAATTTCCTAAAAAATACAAAAATTATTGTCAAGGTGATTGAATAATCTTCTAAGTTGCAAACCATGTTATGGGTGCCTATATTGTACAAATTTTGTGATATTTTAGAACATATTATACGTATTTTTATGTATTTTATTGATAAAAATAGATTGACAAAAGCTGGCTGCGTCTCGTAAGATGCAAACAGTAGCTAATATTTAATAAATACAACTTCTTCACAAAGCAAATACAAATATTTGTGACCAGTGCCTGATGTAAGGAGAAGATTTATAATTATTAATTTAAATTGTCTGAATATTATTTAATAAAGAATAATGACACATTAAAAAAAAAAAGATTGAAATATAACAGATTTCTAATTAAATAATGATCTGATTCTTAGTGTTACTCATGGCACTTAGAGTATTTCACAAAAATATACGATACTAATTATTATCTTCATTTTTACTTATTTTTATTAATAATAATAAATTATTTTATTTTAATGTTCTCTCTAATGCTTATGCTCTCTTTTGGTAATATTTATTCATATATTATATGCATTAATGCATTAATATTGTACATTATGAAAGTATTTATAAAAAATAATAATTTCTTTTTTATTTGCAGGTCAGTTTTATTAAAAGTCTGTA
This sequence comes from Polistes canadensis, assembly GCF_001313835.1. Classification (NCBI taxonomy): domain Eukaryota; kingdom Metazoa; phylum Arthropoda; class Insecta; order Hymenoptera; family Vespidae; genus Polistes; species Polistes canadensis. The sequence continues at coordinate 307,810 of NW_014569739.1, forward strand.
AATATATTTATGATTTTTCATTTTAGTACTATCAGTTATTTAAGTAGAACCAGTTTATTTGATCTTATATGAAATAAAAAGCAGCTAGCTTAAGCAATAATTATTATCTTGATCTTTACTAATTAATTATGTTATATATATTTAAAAGATATGTTGAAGAAATATCTACGGATCTGATTACATATTTGTAAAAATTTAATTGCCATTTAATCATGATACTCTTAGATAAATAGTGCCATAATATAGATCGCGCTGTTATACTTTACAGCTAAGCACAATTTTAACATTGCAAAGATTCTTATATTTGTTTATCATATTATGTAAATCACCTTGACATTTATCTCTATGTATAAAGAGAATGTATATAGAGATTGTAATATATTTTTTAAACCAAAGCTTCAAAATGTGCTAGGTAGTTCTTCATATGATCTGCTTATTGATATATAATGTAAAATATTTACAATATTATTTTTAAGAAATTATTACTACAAAATTGCTAACAATACATTTGTATTTGTAGAAGCAATTTACAAGAAATATGTTATTTGTTATATAATTAAAAAAACTACAAGCATGTGATTGTTCTGCAAACATTAATAACAACAATGCATGATATATTTTAGAATTGTACAAAGTGACAAAGAATGTATTTTCAAAATAGCACACGTCTATGCTTATTTAAATAATTAATACTTTGTTATATGTTCAATATTTCTAGTCTATTAATATATTAGTGTTTATGGATTGCTTCTTATATGCCATAAAAAATAAGTATCAAAAGTTTATACAAAACAACTATTTGTATTTTCCTCTTAAAATGAACATTTATTGCTCTTAAATTCAAAATGTATGTGCATCTATATTATTACTATACATACATGCTCGTTTTATTTGAACAATTTTATTGAAGTATCTAAATGTTATATGTCATATGATAATGGCTAGCCTTCTTCCATGGTAGTTCATATTTATGAACACTGATTTAAGCATCCATCCATTCATAATAAATATTTTATTGATGTGTTCCGTTATGTCCATCTAAATGCAGTAACTCTTAAATTATATTTTAGTGTATTTATCTATATAATTTACTTAATAATTATACTTGACTAAATATTAAAATAGCATACATATAAATAGTAATATTATGCAAAGAGAGAATACACTAGAAAATTGGTTCCTGAATAAATACAGTAATTTTGAAATTTTCATAAATACTTGTTCTGAATAGCAATTAACAAATTTGAATTCTATTTATAAAGCAAAACAATGGTTGCGATAAAAAAAATATCAAAAAAATATTAATCAAATCACAATAACTAACTTCTGTTCATTAGTGTTGCCAATATTTCATAAATTTTTATTTAATCTAAATTTAGAGTACAAAGATTTTAAATGTATGTTTAAAAATATATATATACATATATATATCTCATTTTTAATTTCATTAATATAATAATTATCTGTGTTAGTTAAAAATCTTGTTTATCGTCTATTAATACACGTAAAATCATAAACTAGATTACAAATACGATCATTTTCTTTTTGTTCTTAAAATATTTTTTCAATCTTTTGATTTAAAAAAAAAATATTAAAAATAATATCTTTGTGTATGAATACTTGCAATCCAATTAAATAATATTTTATTTAAAGTAATATACAAATATGCGTGCTAGATATACTAGTATAGATACATATACATAATAAAGCTGTTTGTAATTTTACAAAAAAAATAAGTTAAATTTTGTAATGCACATATTATTTAATCTAAATGTAATTTTTTTGAGCTTTGATATTTTTAAAACTTAAAAATTTACTTATTAACTGCAATTGCAAGTATTTTTAAATATAAAAACATATTACTTAACTATTGAATTAATTTTTGTTCTTATATAAAATTATAACATATGGATTTCATAGTATTCTATCGTAATTTCTATTATAGGATATCATTTATGTAACACAAATCTTCGTTTGATTATAGAAAAGTACAAAAGTTACTTTTTCTGTAAGTTTGTTGTGATGATCTACACCAAATGAGAAATATGTGTATTACGGTTTTTACAGATTGATGAATGAAGTGTGCTTGAATCTTGTTTAAATTTTCTCAACGATTTAGTATGAGTGTTTAATGTAATTGAAGCATATTTTAAAAATATCTATGGTCATAGTAATCAATTAATCAAGAGAAAATATAAATAATATAATTTGTACAAGGATGATAATAATTGGTGATAATAATCATTGATACAAATAGAAGAATATACGAATGTATGAATATATAAACGCGCTCATATGTGATGTATGCGTGTGTTTGTGTGGGCAAAAGTGATATGTGCAAAAATTTACACAAATAAATAAATTTAAATGAATATGCACATATAAATACACACAAAGCTATTATAAAAATTATCAAACTGGGATAATTCGCAAAAGTGCCTGCCAAAAATAAAACAAGTGTTAAACGTTTATGGCAGCACTCAAGTGATGTGAGATTAGATTGTAAAAACTTGTCCTATAAGACTCTCACTCACAATGTAAATGCTGCAAGATCAACGAGTAAGATTTTAATTCACAAATTCATTGTATCATAAATGTTTAAATCTTGTATCATTGTAATTAAAAAAATATGTATCATAATCCAACTGTATGAAAAATAAAATATATTGTACCACAATGAAACATTAGATAAATATAAACCATTTTACATACAAGAATATTAAATACATTATTGTAACGTATTAATTTACGAGATTGAATATATTTATTTAAATAATATAACTCTATTCTTTATACAATTTATAAATATTTTTCAGCAGATGCATTTGTTAAGATATATAAACTATTTAATTATAAATATCTATATATAAAATCTATTTTAATGTGACGTTGGAGTATGACCATCGACATAAAAGTTTCTAGTCGCTTTAGGTAATTCTACTACAATACCATCTAATTCTTTTGTTAATGTTATTTGACAACCTAAAATAAAATAAGAAATTGTAATTTAAAATAACAATTACAAGTGGACATAATTTTAACAAAATAAGTGACAGATTATATATATATATATATATACATATATACCTAATCTAGAATTTTCTTTTAAAAAAGGTGCTAAATCTAATAGATCCTCTTCTTGCTCCTCTGCTTGTGAAAGTTTATTTAAATAATCATGATCTACATACACATGACATGTAGTACAAGCAAGAGAAGCTTCACACGCTCCTTCCATTTCTATTCCATATCTGTGTGCTAAATAAAGTACATTATCTCCTACTTTACCTCTCACCGGTATTTTCTTCCCTGTTTTGTCCACAAATGTAATATTTACTCTAGAGTATAAAATAGCAAGCATTTTAAATCAATATGAATATTTATTATATAATTTATTACTATTCGTTTATATATACTTTGGATAAAAATATTCAATGTTAAATGCTAAGTTTACCTACACATCGGCTTCTGATTTTGGATCTTGCATTTCATATTCTCCATGTAGTAACCCTACAAAAATTTAAACATATAGATTAATTATTTATTTTAATATTACATAAATATTTGGTTGTCCCAAAAATGTCTTGCTTTTTCTTAATAAGTTTTACATGTACGATATTTTTTATATAAAATAAAAAATATTATGCATGCATTAAAACAAAATAAGAAATTTTTTTGGGACATTAATTCAGTAATTTTTAAAACGTCATCTGAAATTATGCGAATATACTTGAATAAAACTTACATTTCGATGTATGTACCAATGAATTTGTTATTTTATTGAAACATGTAATTGGTAAAAATGTATTTTTTAATGTACCCTTTAAAGTTAAGGATCTTAATATAAATGTCATCTTATATTATCAGCGTGACAATAATTACACTGAAAAATCTAACCTTCAAGTGCACATAGAAATTGCATACATATTTTTATCCAATGGTTATACAATTGAAAGATTTGAAACTCGATAATATACCATTTACACTGTTAATTGTATATAACACAGAATAATAATTAACTTGTTAAATTGTTATTACTTATTTTCTAAAGTATTATTTACAATAATTAAAATAGTCTAAGGTTTTTCGAAAGGAAAAGCAGTATACGTTAACTACTTTATACATTCTTAAAGATACTAAGTTAGAATAAACATAGAAGCCATTTGATTGGCTACACATATACATTATAAGATTTACCATAGGTCATAATGGTAAATGATTAAATTTGAAATTACTTTTTACATCTTTGAATACTTGAAGAAATATATGTAATAAATAATATAATATAATTTGTGTTAAAATGATAAACTACTATTAAAAATCTATGTATTATCGTACCTTGAATGATTTTGTGCATATAACCATTTCTTTATTTTTCCCGCGAATATTTAATTTTATGTGTGTTATCTTATTAGTTGTGTGTGTGTAACTCTGCATAATGCAGATGCATGAGTAAGACAGAGAAAGAATATGGTAATCGAATATTTGCCTCTTTGTTTTCTAGAGTACTACATATTTCTCATAGAACATGCAGTCATTTCTGATTGATTCTACACGTGTATATTTTTTGTAATAGCATGTAAATAAACATATATATGTGACTTATTAGTAATAGTTATTTTATAAACAGAAGCATTGTTTAATCAAATTTTAGTTAAATTGGTAATTCGTTCTGAAAATAAGGTTTTTATATTTTTTTCATTCGTAGTAATATACATAAATGTAAATATAACATATATATATATAAGTAAGGTTTAAATCTTTTAGAAATAGATATGCACCTATAATTGTTTATTTCTAGCAATTAAAATATTGTGATCTAATATTGAAGAATGGCTGGAAATTTTTGGCAAAGCTCTCACCAGTAGGTTATTGATATATTACAATATAATAAATTAAATGATGAATTATTAAAGAATTTTACTTTGTAGTCAACAATGGTTACTTGACAAACAAGATTTAGTACGAGAGCGACAGCATGATTTATCTATTTTAACAGAAGAAGAATATCAAAAGCTTTTTATCTTTTTTTCCAATCGTAAGTTTAACATAATACATTTCTATATTATTATAGGAACCATTCATAGGTCAAAGCGACGAATTTAACTTTTAGAATATTTTGATATCAAAGTGCTCGATTGATGCTTAATTTTTTAAGCCTAAAATTATTAAATAGCAATATTTTATATGACTGTTAAACAATATATGTAAATTTATCAATTTTGTGAAATTAATTGATTTGACAAATGAGTGGTTTATATATTATATTCTATTGAGAGAAATTATTCGAATACATTTATTATTGTTTATCATTTGTATCTTTCTCTCATATTTGTTTCAGTTATTCAAGTATTAGGTGAACAATTAAAATTAAGACAGCAAGTAATTGCTACTGCGACAGTATATTTTAAAAGGTTCTATGCCCGTAACAGTTTAAAATGTATTGATCCTTTATTATTAGCTCCTACGTCAGTCTTCTTAGCTTCAAAAGTTGAGGAATTTGGAGTTATTTCTAATACAAGGTTAATAACAACTTGTCAAACAGTAGGTATGCAAAGAAAATCATATATACTTAGAATTATATTTAAATTTATTAATATTTGTTATTTATTATATTGTATTTTTTTTTTCTAGTAAAAAACAAATTTAATTATGCATACTCCCAAGAATTTCCATATCGTACAAATCATATTCTTGAATGTGAATTTTATCTTTTGGAGCATTTAGATTGTTGTTTAATTGTATACCAACCATATAGACCTCTTTTAATTCTTATTCAAGATGTTGGACCAGATGATCAATTATTAACATTAGCTTGGCGTATTATAAATGATAGTTTACGTACAGACGTATGTCTTCTTTATCCACCATATCAAATAGCCATTGGTAAGAACTATAATAACTGATAAATATTACACATTTTGTGATGAACTAATTTTTAAACTAATCTATTGTAGGATGCTTACAAATTGCATGTGTAATATTACAAAAAGATCTCAAATCATGGTTTGCGGAATTAAATGCAGACATGGAAAAAATTCAAGAAATAGCTCGTTACATTATAAATTTATATGAATTGTGGAAAACGTATGATGAAAAGAAGGAGATACAGGGGTTATTGTCTAAAATGCCTAAACCAAAGGCGGCACCACAGCGCTGACATCCAGTTCCTTCAGCATCGAATATGTGGGATTGATGCTAAAAAGTGTTGCATATTAACCAAGTATTTCTGTTAAGGATTAATAACCTTAACATTAAATACTATTCTTATATAAAACTATACACACAATCTGTGATATAGACTTTACAATTATCACTATCACAACTAGTGTGTTGATAAGCATCCAGTTTTATTACAATCATCATTAAATAAATATAAAGGAGCAAAAAATGAAACAATGAATCTTATTGATCACAGACGTCGGATATAATGGTAATTACATACTCTTTTTTTTATTATTATTAATTTTTATTATTAATATGACCAAATTCATTTACTGTAAAAACGCAAAAAAATGAAAGAAATAAAATCCAATAATATTGTAATACACAGTTTAGTTATTTTAATATATTTTACTCGTCATTTATCTATTCATTATTTGTAAATAGCTTTACTTAATACAAATCTTAAAACGTTACATTGTATATCTTTCATGTCGTATTTTCATTGGTAGTGTTACGAAATATATTAATACCTATACTGTATTTGTACATAATGTGTTTATGTGAATATTTACTCCACTTGAAAAAGATCTTTATCCAGCAACCTAATGAAAATGTAAGACGTTTGTGATATTTAATTTGTTTCCGTTGATGTTGTTTAATCTTAACATTTTTCAAGAGGAACCTTTTGAATATCTTTTCCAAAACTTTTTCACATCATCGTGACCCGCTTTTGTTACTACCACTGTTCGCTTTCTACATAGAAAATAAACAAAATTTAATAATACAACAGTATTCTACTATATATAATCTATATATATATATAATAGTAATAATAATATATCTATTATATATAAAAGTCAAAATAACTTTTTATTTTTGTTGTCATACCTGTCATTTTGCCAGATCAGAACACCCGTAGAAAGTGCATGATTTCTAAGCACTTCAAAATCGGTTTGAGACAGAAAATGACTATACAGGACTCCTTCGCTAAACAGAAATCTATTTCTTTCATTTTCCCATAACTTAATTTGATCCACAATAGTCGGAGGCAATGTAGGTGGACCTGCCTCTAACATTTTACTATGTGCATGCTGCTGCAAATAACTGTTAATATAGCAGAACGCAAATTAACTTTAATGTGCAATACTTAATTATGTAGTTAGAGATTATTGATAAAAAAAATTAAATGAAATAAGTTATAATTATATACCCTATAATCTGTGCCGCAGTAATTCCACTTTTTAAAGCTTGTCTTACTGAATCTCTTGTTAATATTGAAACCACCAAGTTTGGGAATCTGCAAGTTGTCGTTTAGCAATAATAAGAACTAATTTTTCTGATTATATGGAAACTATTAGATTTACCTATATAACATTTCACAAAATAATCCAAGCAAAGCAACTTGCAAATTGGAATTAGTATAAGCATATACTCTGTAATTAGTTTCAACAACTATATATCCTTCTTTTCCAGTTTCTTTAGCTAATGGTTTATTTTGCCCAGTTGCTATGTTTAATGCTAAACGGGTTGGATAAAACCTAATAAGAGAAATAAGAGATAATTCAAAAAAATTAGTATATAGATAAAAGAAAAATAGTTATTAAAATTATATTAAATTGAATAACCTTCCAGCTTTTCGTTTACGTTGATAAACAAGTCCAAATTCTCTTAGATGTTGTAGAAATGTTAATAAGCTTTCGGACATGCCTTCGGTACTATAATCTTTACCAAGCGTTGAAAAATTTAGTTGGAATAGAAATGTAAGGCACTCAACTAAATTAAGACCTCTTGCTTCTATCGTATCTAAGTATTGCAATATAAAGTACCATACTTGTGATGCAGTGTCTAACAATAAGAATTGAAAACCTGCTTGCGTGATAACTGGACTACCATCGGCTTCATCCCGTTTCATTAAACCAGCATGTAAAAGTATTCTCACAGCATCAGCCGAAATACCTGAAGCCAATTTTGAAATTATTAAATCATTTGCATAACTTAGTTACTACATTTAACTAGTGTTAAATGAATTTACCTTCTTGCTGTTGAGAACCAACCATATAATGTAAAACACATTCCCATCTTTCTAATGCATACCCATCTAAAAATGCTACGTCTCTAGGTTTACTATCAGTTTCTAATTGATTAGACATTGTCCATGGTTTACCACCTCCTAATAGAACGATTTTTAAATTTTTCTTAAAAGATGCATGTACAACCCAGCCTGGTAATCCTCCAGGCAAAGCAGTTTCTCTCCATATATTTAATTCTTTTAGAATTACAACTACTTTTTGATGATCCTCGAGGTAGAGTTTAGAACACCAAGAAGCTATTACTGCTTGTGGAACTGCCTGTTCGACGAATAATAATCTCATGATATAATGTTTAGCTATAACAGGCAGTTCACGAAACACAGCCAAACATATAGGCGGATTGTGATATAATTTACTTAACACTTCTGGTGGACGTGACTTTAAATATTCGTGTAAATTTTTGCATTGTAGTCCGGTAGGACGTAACAAATTCTTCCCACTTATCGTGTTTGACATTATTTTGCAGCATTAACTTATTTCACTATACTTTTAAAAATTGAATAAAAATAAACAATTTTTCGTTAGGTTATAATGAAAGCATATTAAGTAACGATATCAAATTTAATTCATTTTTTATGTGTTGCATTAGTTTTTTAATTATTATAATTATACACATAAATATATATATATTAATGTATTTTTTGATTCTTGGTTATGCTTAAGTTTGTGTTTCTACAACACAACGTTACTCATGAAGTATATAACATTACTGTAGAGGAAGTAATCGTATTAAAGTTTTGAAAATCATAAAGACAATCATAAACAACACTTTTTGTTTTTTCGATCCAAAATTACTTTTTTAAATGAAAATAGTTTATAATCCATGAATCAACAGAATTATAAAAATGAAAATACAGTTTTTTTAATTTTAAATTTTATTGTTTATGATTGTATAGAGACGAATAAAACAAATCAACGATAATTGGGAAGAATTTAGTTATATCATCAGTTCGCTAGGTGACGTTTGAGATTGGGGCATGTAGCGGCAAGAATCAGGAACTAGAATACTATTGGTTTGAACTCTGATCACYACTACTATTTTTATGTAACATTTATTTATTTATAAACTATTACAGAACAAAACGAAAACAAGAACAAAAACGGATAACAAAAATGCGTTGAGGATTAATACGTTGTGGAGCGAATAAG
>NW_014569740.1:0-1196 GCF_001313835.1 Polistes canadensis
ATTGTATTACTAAATGTATCAATATGCACGATAGGTATTGTAGTAATTCAGTAAAGACATCATACACTTAAAACTTTATCACACTACATCTTTTGTCAATATTTTAAAAATAATGAATATAATAAGGTTATTATATATTACAAACTTTGACGTAATGCATAAAAGAACAGAAGAAGTACAGAAAAACCGTATAGAAAGGAAACATCGTAGCAGATATGTGTAAAACAAATGACATAAAGCAATATAGTTATCTTTAAAGAATTAAAGTAAAGTGAAAGAAAACAATTGACATCTCTCAAGAATTTTTCCCATGCCAACTATGAAAGTATAAATTACCATATTCTGTATCTATATGGAAAAATTCATGTTGTTTCACTTCTTAAAGATAACTTTATTGCTTTATGTCATTTGTTTTAAAGATTTCTATAACGTGGTTTCTTTTCTATATGATTGTGTTTCTCTTTGCAGTGTGACAAAGTTTTTGGTTATACTCTATTTATTTTATTACTTCTTTTTTAAATATTAACGAGGAACATGTTACATGTATACTTTACATTTATATATTTAATTTTCTGTATATTATACCAATGCTATGTTACATTATACTTTTTTTTAGGTTTGGTAGAATACAGCATGTGTACATATGCTCATTGTCAGTTTATTTGTGTTTAATTTTCTATCTTCATATTAGGTGTGGTAAGTTCATCTTTTATCTTTCATAACATAAAGAAGAGAAATATATAATAAATGGAAAAGGGAAAATTAAATAGAAAAATAAAAAAAAAGAGAGAAAGACAGAAAGAGTGACATCTAATACACATGTCAAACATATGCATATATAGATTTGTTCAGTTAACTTGATACTTTACTAATACAATTTTATGATTTGCAGATTTTCAAGTWTTTAAAGATTTGGAAAAGCACAGCATCAATTAGGATATATCATTGTTTTATATATTAAGTACATGCATAAAGGAGGAACTTGGAAGATTTTAAAATGAATCCAGGCAATATTTTTTGGTATTTAAACGAGCAAACACCTCAGCTTTCTTCTATCATAAACTTCAATAATTCACATTTTCCATTAGTATATTGTTTATTTATTGTTTAATTATATTAGTTGTATAATTGTGTAAAGAAATGTACTTTCTTTTTTCATTTGCATATACGTTAATAAATACCAGAAAAACATGTTT
>NW_014569740.1:2607-2956 GCF_001313835.1 Polistes canadensis
CGCGTTATTAGATTCACGCGAGATGCATCACCATGATGCCACTGAGCTGCATCCTATTGGAATGCATTGTAAGTATTCATTTTTATTAACATTTTATTCGTTTTTGTTTGATACGATTTTAGATCATATTACATATAACTTATCATTTTGTTCTATTCTATTTTACAGATAAGACGACGGGCTTTCTACCTTGTTAAAGATGTGGGATAAATTCTTCGATGGATCTTTGATGGATCTTTGATGGATCTTCGATGGATCTTCGATGGATCTTCGATGGATCTTCAAAAGATCTTCGATGGACCTTCTATGGATCTTCGATGGATTTTCCATGGATCGTTAGACTGCTATA
>NW_014569740.1:5261-14811 GCF_001313835.1 Polistes canadensis
AGATGATGGACCATTCCATCTCTTTGGGACACCAAATTTGTGTCCGTATCGTCTTAAAGATGCATATGTGTTTAGTTAGAGTCAAAAATATTACAATCTTTATATTATTCAATTTTAAAGCTTAAATAACGTTCGATAAATATTACAATAATATCTCTTTTCTTGTTTCGTCTTTAGGATTTTTCACTGTGATTGTATTTTATTAAATTTGCTATTTTTCTTTTCCATAAGTATTTCATAATAATTATTACATATTATTTTTTTTTAGTAACTTAATATTTGTACTTTTTCCTTTTTATATATATATTTTATGTAAATGTAAAATCACGCGTTTAAATTAATTTTATTGCAACGGTTAATAGAGATTTTTTATTAAAATAAATAGAGAATTTAATTGAAAAATGCATCTGCGAATGGGACGATTTATATGTTAGGCTATTTTATCAATTGATTGTATGATTAATATAGTTTTCTTTTTGTTACAGGTGATCATCGTTCGATTTGACATCAGACCTTTTTCATTTTCTTGCATTTCGTTGCTTTTTTAAATATATGTCTAATTGCATTCCTGAAGGTACACACATATGAACTCTTCATATGAAATAGAATTATTTAAAATACTATAACAAATGTAACTTCAAATATTTGTAGAGATGTACCAAAGATATTGAATATATTTGTTAACCAAATTTTTAATCAATGAACATTTTTTTTTCAGGTGTAAGACATTAATGGTTCTACGTATATTAGTTGAATTTTATAATAACATTTTTTACTAGCCTAGAATCACATTATTATTTTTTTTCTTGGGATCCGTTTATTCATTACATCTATAGAAACTAATTACATTATAATGTTTTTTTATTTCTTTGATATATTTATAAGTACCAGGAATTCAAAATTGTTCAATGTCGTAAAGTTTTTTACTTATCATCATATGTTTTTGTTATTTTTTTATCAAAATCATTAATTAATATAATCTTTACAGATTTACTAATAATTAAAATTGTATCGATCCTACATATAATTTACTTTTTACTGTATACGATGTTGCTTTCTATGAATTAAATTGTATAGGTATAATTTTTAGTTTGCTTGAGTGATTATTTCTAGAAAATTGATCGAAAGTATTTAATCCGTAAGAAATATGACAAAAGCAGTTATCATTGTCAAACGATATGTTATTAATTTTGTTATCCATAATATTACTTTCATCTTGAACATTTTCTTCGTTCAGGTAAGAATCTTTGGTTTTTAAACAAAAGTATGTATCACAATTTGAATTCATATCGAATTTATCGATCTCTTGACACGATTTTTGTTTTAATTTTTCTACGACAGACATAGGACAAGTATCACGAATACAAAAAGTACTCTTCAAAATTTGCAATATTTTCATTGTTTGCAAAGTTAATTTATTTTTGGATCCTTTCGTTCTATCCGTTTCACTCAAAGAACCTTCGTATGAAAGAAATCATATATTTTAAATTAAAAAATATTTAATATATAAATATTAACTTTTTTTTTTTTTATATATTAGTTACACTCATAGGATAATTTACTTTTAGAAGACCACGGTATAGTTAAAGCAGCATCAATTGCATGAGCCCATTCATCGATAGAATCTATTTTGATAATAATAATTTAAAAAACATTTTTCTGTTAAACAATGAAATATATTTAGATATGTTTAAAAATATTTAAAATTTACCTTTAATATTTATTCTCTCTTTTGGTTTTAATGGAACATTAATTGTTGTTACTGATCCTGAATTAGATTCATTTGAAAATTGAGTTCTACTACTTGTTATTGATTTTTTTTCTGTAATACTAGAAGATACTCGATCAATTTCTATATCGATAGGACTATTAACAATGTTACATGGTCTGTAAGCTAAAAGTATATCCTGTGTACGTAATATTTGTAAATTTTCATTGAAATCTTTATCCTTTGTTAGAAAAGAGTCACACATATAACATTTAGAATGTTTTAAACAAAGGCAACTATAACTTTCAATAAGTTTCTTAAGTTTTGTTACTTCACGTATTCCTGATATACTTGTCTGTGTATAAACACTCAACGTTTTCTTTTTTTCCATCAACTTAGCTATCTTTTTTCTTCTTTTATCTAAGATCTGTTCGATTAGATTATCTATATCGAAAGAATATTTTGTTAATTATGCAAAACTTATAATAATTAATATATACGAATTTAAATCCCATATAAAAATTCCTTAAGATTAGTTTTCTTAATTATTACAACTAGGATTAAAATTATAAAAAAAAAAATAATTATTACCGTGCGATTGATTCCTTATTTTTTCTATTTCAATACCAATTTTAATTGATTTATTAATCGTATCTCGAAGAATAGTTTGAACAATTTGTTGACCATCGTTAAATACTATTTCGCTAATTGATTTTAACAAATCATCGATGACTTGTAATACAATGATCGATGATTCCAATGGGTCAACGACAATTGTTAATTTTAATTTACGTAAAACATCTTCATTCTTTTCGTCGACCTTGTAACTAGCCAAAGTTTGAATATTTTGATCCCTAGGAGGGTACCTGATTATTTCAACACCCTTTTCGATAATTTCGTCAATAATATCGTCAATTAAGATTCTAGTTTCAACAGCTTTGTTCAAACATTCGTTTATAATATCATAAACCAAATTTTTATTAGCATGATAATCCGTAAGTAATTCGGTATTTGAAAGTTTAGGTTCGCATGTTAATTCAGTTTGAGTTTCGTTGTCTATCACAATTTTATTTATGGTTAAATCGTATTTAATTAAAGTTTCAGTATAATTTTCGATCGTATTAACGGGATAAGAAAGACTCGTAGGATCTAAAATCCAAAATGTACGTTCTTGTAAATGATAAATAATATCAGATATCAAATCATTCAATTCGGTTTGCAAATAATCATCTTCGTTCCATATAAAATCAATCATATCTTTGATCATTTCGTTATCGTTAATATCAATTTTTAATATTTCCGTAACAATTTCTAGGTTTGTATTTGGATCAAACGTTAATTTAGTTTGTATTGCACGTGTAGTTTTTAATTCGGGTATTGGACCATCTCTCATAGATGCTGTGTATAAATATTTATCTTATTATTATCTTCATTATTATTGTTTTGTTTGTTTTTTTTTTGTTCACATTATACTCTCATAAATATTCATATTAATTAACCCTTTTTTGAGTGTTATTTTATTGTATTTTATCAGATGAAAATAATATTGCGAGAAAGAAAAATTATAATTATTAAATATAATTTATTAATATTAATAATAAACTATTTCATTCGTAGAAAACATTTCGGTTAAAAGTATTCAGCATTCAAAGGGTTAATAAATAAATATTATTATCATTATTATTTACTCATAATATCTTTATAATATTTGATGGTAGGACATGGTGTACTCATATACAATGTCTGCGAAATCTGATCTTTGTATCGTACTGGAATATCAACGACCGATAATCCTTGCAAATAAGTTTGAATTTCTGCGTGTGAGATATTTTCATCTTCCAATTCGTCAATATCCACGAGATATTTTGGAGTTAATGGTCGTCTGTAAATAAAACTATCGGTATTTAAATCCAATGATGTATTACCTCTCGCAGACACCGAGATAATTGTTTTAATTTCTCTCAATACTGCATCATCTTCTGGTGTTATCGTTATCAATGTTTGTGCCCACGAATCTTCATCTTTTTCTTGAAAATTCTACGTATATTTAATTATTTATTTAAATATATATATATATATATATGGATATTTAATTACATATATGTACATATAAATAAATAAATATTATAATATATGTATTATCATTATATATATAAGGGATATAAATTATATTTTTTTTTTTATTTTTGTTTTTACTTCCACAGAAAAATTATTTTGATTTTTATAACGTGACATCGTAGTATAGATGAAAATAATTACAAATTTTATACAATTTTTTTTCTCACTGAAATACGAACTTTCAAATGAATATCAATGGAAATATCATTTGTCATATTTTATGGAGGTTAAGATAAATAATAATGAAATAAATTGATTTACACATCTTTTTTTATTGGCTTTCGTATAAAAATGTATCGATTTTTTTGTTCACATTGAATATATATTATATTGATTAAATGTAATATTTTATTATAACATATTATTTAAATCTCGCGATAAGTATATTTTATTCATGACGTAATACAAATTTTTGTTCATACACATGTACTTTATATTATTTATATAATATGTATATGTACATAATAATGAATTTTCATTAAATTAATTATATGATACTTCTAAAATGAAAGTACGTATTTCCATAGGTTTTAAATGTACATTAATTGCACCTTCTCGAATTTCAATAGGATCGAACGTATCTTTGAAATCGTTTAAAATATCGTTCGTTTCTGAATTCCATTTCAAACGATTGTTATCTTCTAACCATTGATTTGCACCCAATGTTGTTTCCTTAATCGACGTTATTTTGAAGGATGCGAATAAATCCTGTAAAAAAAGAAAGATTCGAAGAAATCGTATGAGATAATAATAATAATTATTACAAATAAATATTTCATTTTGTACAATTGTTCTATTTACTTTAATATTAACATCTACTGGCGCAGACCATTGCATAGCTTCACCTGCTTCGAATAAATGTTCAAGTCTTAATAAAATAGTATCATTTTTCCATGGTTCTAATGTAAGTAAATGAACATTTGGTGGTAACGCTTTAGCCAATCCAGATTTCTATAAAATAATATATTATATTATTTATAAATAAATACGTGTTGTTAAGAGAAAAAACAAAAAGAATTAAAATTGTTATATATTAATATATAAGTCTCAAAGGGAATTATAGACGGTTAATAAATCTGATGAACAATTTATTTTGTATTATTTTTATATTATTTGAACTAGTTCAAAATAAATTGTTCATTAGATTTATTAACCGTCTATAATTCCCTTTGAAACTTATATATTAATATATTTTTTGGACAAGAATATTGATAATTAAATTGTTATATATATATATATTTAACATACTTTCAATGCATTAGTATTACGCCAATTGTCAATATTTGTTTGTGTCAGTGGTGTAACGAAGATAGATGGACGAAGTGCTAATTCTAATGTTAATTTTTTCTCTTTCAATGTAAATGCATCAAGATTTTTGGTATTACCACCATAAACGTAATGAATACCGCGTACTACCAGACCAGTGTTGTAAGCAACTTCGTTCAAAGCTTCACCAACACCGAATGCATCGTCGTTTAATAATCTTCTATGTATCTGTAAAGATATTTATTTGATTAATTCATTTTCAAACAACAACGACGATATTCATTTATTTAATATTCACCATTAATTCTAATTCTCCGTTCTTCATGCTGGTACCACCTTGAGAACGATCAGTAAAAACGCTAAATTTCAATGGTTTATTTTTATCCTTCAAATACATTTTCGTAGTTACGGGATAATAATTTCCAGCAATTGGTTCGTATAATCTTAAATTCCACGTTGGTCTATGATCTCGTTTACGTTTCAATGTTTCACGACCATTACTATCCGTATAAAATTCACCATTGGAATTAAGATTACTCGTATACTTCGTAACTATTTCTTTACCTTGTTTGTCGCTGTTAAAATAAATATTGATAAACAATATTTCTATCATTTTATATTAAAAAATCGTTTATATATATATATATATATTATTAAAATCAAATAATAATAATTATTATTATTTACTCGATGGGAATAGGACCAATTAGCCATTCGAATTCAATACGTTCCTCTTGTTTATAAACTCTGACAACTTGGCTGATCCATTCGTTAACATTTTGATGAATTTCTTCTACCAAAGGACCTGAAACAAATGTTTTTGAATTAATTTCAACTTTTGTTATATAATTTTTTGTTCCCCACTATGTATATATAAATGCATTATGCATTACGGTTGCCTATCATCAGGAGTTTTGTGCATTCATGTATTTATATACGACGGTTGCCTATCATCAGGGGTTCTGTACATTCATATACTTATATATGACGGTTGCCTATCATCAGGGGTTCTGTGCAATTCATGCACTTATATATGACGGTTTCTTATCATTAGGAATTTGTTACTATTATGTTGTTTATTAAATTTACTAATTGTAAGTGAACTTTGAAGATAAATTTACCTTTAACTATGGTGTAATCTCTCTCGTATACAAAATTATGGATCTCTGAAGTTTTCGGTCTAAAGATGTAAGCACCGGATGATCGATTTTCATATACTTTGTTATTACCTTCTGCTCCTTCATAATAATGAAATGATTGAACAAAATTCATGTCACTTTGATCGTTATATTGTACAGCTATATGACCAGAATCGTCAACGGTTATTGTGTACAACTAAAATAATAATATAATATTATCGTTTAATTTATATAATATGAAATATAATTAAGAGAAAATACTTAAAATACTTAAAAAAAAAAAATAACAAAGTGTTAAACATTTGTTAACTCACGTCTCCTCCTATGAAGTTAGTTGATTCACCAAGCGTTTCTTCTTTCATATCAGATTTTGCACTTATTTCATATGCTTTGTAACCCAACGGTGGCAAATCATTAACCCGAAACACTAATTCTTTAGTTGCTTTACTTTCTCTTCCTGGTATTTGTAAAACTCTTTCAGGTATCGGTACAATTTGCGATACGATTTTGACATTATCTGTTGTTAATTTAATTTAATTTAATTTTACAAAATTATATTTAATCGTATATCTCAATTATTCTCATAAAAAAAAATAAGAAAGGTCCGTTTAAAAAAAAATGATCTACCTGTCGAGTCCAATACTTCATAAGAATTTCCATTAACTGGTAAACGAACGTAAGTAGAAACTGGCTGACTTTGTGAATTGTATATTATCACTGCAAAATCTGAACTATTTTCTGTATAAACGCAAGAACTTATGTTCAATTCTAAACAAGAATAGGTTTTCCATTCTAACGTTGAATTTTCTTGATTAGACCATTTGCTGTTAGAAATAAAAATGGAAACAAAATATTAGATTGTTGTAAGACAGAATGTTAAATTAAAAAAAAAAACAATAATGAATAAAATTACTAAATAGATTTAGCTGCGATATTTTCGTTATTGAACACGTTCTCATACAACAAACGAGCATAATCATCTGCAACCAATTGTTTTTCCGTTCCAGTAACTGCATCGTGATGTTGCATGACACCCATAGCTTCACGGAATTGTTCCAATTCTTTTTCATTTTCCTTCAATTTTGCCAATACGGATAATTGTTTGCTCATCTGTTTAAATCAACATATTCTTATAATTCTGATATATATATATATATATGTTTGTATTTTAAAATTAAATATTGTAATTGTTTCAACGGGAATAGAATTAATTGAAAAATGTTTTAATCCTTACTTGTAACAAATTGTTTCCCATTCTTTCGAAATATTTTATCGTTGGCCTTGAAGTAAAGTATCCTGTCCAATAAGCATGAGGATCGCTTGCATATGGAAAGAAATCATCGGATTTTGTTGGCCAATTAATATTTGAATCGTGCAATGCTTTCAAATAACATGATGGTGTTGAGTAAATTAAATTAACCGTTGATCCATTTAATTCGTTTCCATATCTACAACATATGAAAAAATTAATTATTTCAATATTTTAATATTATTTTATATTATATATATACAAATATATATTTAATATATTATGTTAAATTAAATGTGAATGAGTTTATTTTTAAATATTATTTTATGCGTGAGAACAAAATTTTATTCGTATATATAAATCATACAGTAATATATATTTTTATATATTATATTATATAATATATAATATTTTACACATGCAATATAATAATTATATTTTTTTCTTTTTTTTACCTTGTATTTCATTTGCAACGGGATATCAGTTTTTTTGGTTTAATATAAAGCGTCGTTTAACGGGATGAAATTGAAACGGCAAAACAAACTTACTTGATTAATTTGTCTAAATTGTTGAACCACATTTCTGCATGTTGATAATTAAAATCGTCTCCCATGGTGATGATAACATTATTAGTATTGTAAAATTTCGCTTGAAATAATACATATGCCAAGAAGTACTCCACCTGTTAATAGGCCCATGATTTCTTTACTTACCAAAAATCAGATGAAACAATCTTCCATCCCAAATGCAATATTTTAATAAATTTTGTTTGTTTTTTTGTTTAAACGTTTATTCGCAAACGTTAACGTTACAAATCATTTGCTTTTACATAATTTTGTTACATTACTATTGGAATAATTGTTTCTGACATATAATTTAAACAAATATTACAATCTCACATTTGTTATTCGCATAATTTCAAATGAATTATTGATTTCATATTACATGCATCATGCACTTACAAAAAAAAAAAATACTGTTTTCTATGTAAGATTTGTTTTAATAATTGTTAATTCCAACGATGTTATTTTGTAAAGATTTGTAATGAAATCAAAAAATTTGTTAACGTTGTTGAAATGATGCTGCTCTAATGAATTTTTCAAAACAAAATTTTAACTCGCATTTCAAAATATATATCTTTTTTTTTTAAATCGATATAATAATACGAGTAAAACGTGTTACGTGTGTTTAACGATTGATAATAAAAGCAAATAAAAATTGTGTCAATCGATATGAATGATTTACACACATACACATACAGACAGACAGACAGACAGACACGCATCAACACATACACACACACACAAGCATAAGTTTAAATCTGTGATAAGAAACATCGAAGTTGTTAGTACCTTATCAACTTGTCCAGATTCGTGAAGTACATTTCCGCCTGTTGATAAGTGAAATCTCCTCCCATTGTTAATATAATATTATTTGTACGAAAATGTTCTGCTTGTTCTTTCGCGTATTCTAGATAATCGTTTATCTAATTTCAACAACAACAAAAAAAAGAAGCAAAAGTTATATATCGTTATTATCTTATTTTTTTAATCTGATATAAGATATATTAAAATAAAATAAACGTTAATTTGTTTTTCAATATGCATAAATCTTGCAGCAGCATTAACAACAACAACAAGAATATAAATATTCTAATTTATAGAAAAAAAAATAAAATATTTTTTCCATTGTAATTATAAGTTGATCATTTAATCGTAAAGAACAATACTTTTAATAATTTATATCGATTGCAATGTGAATATACAAATATTTCTTGTTTTTCTTCATATAATATTTTTAGTTTTATCATAATGTTAGTTGACACAATTATTCCAATAATTTAGTAATTAATAAAAATGAAATAATATAATTACATGGATATAAGAAATAATTACGTACTTTCTTGGGAACGTTATAGTCTGGGCTATCAGGGTCATCAATTACTGGTTCATCGTCACATAATACATCAAAGCAAAAACCAGGCGGTGGACTGTAAGTGTTAAACATAGCACCAGTAAACAAGTTCGCACGATCACCTAAGTAAAAAGAAAAATATATATATATATATAT
>NW_014569740.1:15047-16668 GCF_001313835.1 Polistes canadensis
TTATTCTCATTTTTAATATATATATATATAAAACAAAAGATAACTTAACTATGATTTAATTAAAATTAATTGTAAGATTGTATATAAGAAATTAATTAATTACCAAGACTTGAGCTAGCCTTCCAAATAAATTCCATACTCTTGTCCTTTAAACGTTGTGACTTGTCCTGATAATCCAAACGACCAAATAACATCCCATCAAATCCCATTTGTGCAAATAAAGATGCCTGTTCTCTTGAATGACCAAAAGGATCTATTTGCCAGCCAATGTGTGGTCTTGCACAATTACCAAAAGTATCATTCAATCTCCTACATAAATATTATATAATAATATTATTTACATTTCTAATTAATTTCAATTTTAATTTTTTCATTTCTTTCTTTTTTTTCTGGTCTCTGTGTGTATACCTAAATCCCCAAGTAAATTGATCAACAATTGATTGATAATGAGTAACAGCTTCATCATTCATACTCCAAGCACCACCAATGATTTCTAATCTTCCTGTATTTATCAGCATCCTCACATCTTTTTTTACATTCTCGTTTTGTCTTAACCACCATTTCCATAAGAATGCAGTTTCAACGTATATGAATCTGTGTGATATTATTATTTTATTTTTTTTATATTAATATATACATTAGTAAGATAAAATATTATTTTTCATAATGATTAAATGTGTACCTTCTATCAGGGTTTTTTAATAATGCTTCAATTGCACTGTCAAGTATGTATTGTACACCAGCTTTTTGTATTTTAGATCTACCTTTAGAAAAAAAAAAAAAAGATTTAAAGTATATACACTATTGATAAAAATTAATGACAGTAATGAAATTATTACTTACTTCCAAAGTAATATTGATCAACAGTTTTTAACCATCCTACGTCATCGTGGGTATGAGGTACCAGATGAATATTTAATTTGTTTGATTGAATAGCTGGACATGACTGTATACATGTACACACACACACACACACAGACAAAAAACAAGAACAAAAGAATTAGAGAAAATATATGAACTATATTCAGGTGTGTTAATAAATAAATTAATACGCGTATTAGATTGAAATGAAGAAAAAAATAAAACAAACGAATAAAAAATGTTAGTCGATCGAAAAGAGAGATGAAAAATATAATTAAAAATAAACAAAAAATAGAGGAATAATTTATATACAAATATTAATTTAATTCTTACTTGATATCCACAAGTTATTTTCTCTTGTTCCGGTGATTGTTTTAATATACGATAAGCTTCCGTAATTAAGCATAATTGATACAAGGTTAATGAAAGTAAGAATAATAGCAAGACGTTTCTCGACATAGTGTTAAACTCGCAAGATAATCTCGTACACAACTAACAAGATAATACGTTGGTTAGCCACTATTATACTTATATCTGTTTTCAAATGACTGACCGTTGGAACCTCGAGACATGTTGATAGATAAAAGGGAAGTAGAAGGGGATTAATAATGTAATCATCATCATAAAAAGCTTTCTTATATTTCATTTGTATTCTATATTTAATATATATTCATTTATTCATTTAATAATTTCACATTATATATATATTATTTTATTTTATATTATTCATATGATTTATATTTGGATTTATATTTTGTAT
>NW_014569740.1:19565-22016 GCF_001313835.1 Polistes canadensis
GGTTGGGTGGTTGATTAAAAGCGCATGCTTATTAACTTGCCTACTTCCGAACAAGAGTCAGTAAATTTGGGTTCTGGTGTGATAACACCACCAGGTAAAAGATTATCCAATACTGGTGTATTCCGTAGATGTTTGATTTGTTTTAATATGTCATCTTGCGAGGCAACCATAGATAATAAAAATGATTTAGCTTGTGCAGGTAATACAGAATCCTCGTTAACAAATTTAACGTTTCCATTGCAATAGGATTCTAATTCTTGTGACGTTGCAGATGATCTTCGTCGTTTTTCTAAATATTCATTGTCGTTAATTATATTCGATGAATATTGATCGATAATCGTTGAACCATTTCCATTTAAATTGGATGTTATTTGTTTATAACGATACGTCTCGTCTTTATTGTAATCCTTGTAATCATATGTTTGCAATGAATCCGAATCAGATGTGTATTCTGTTTCATCGGTTGACAAATATCCATTATCGATTCGTAATTGACGATGAATTACTGATGATGGTGGTTGTTGTTGTTGTGGTTGTTGTTGTTGTGCTGGTGGTAGTTTGTTTATAATTTCCTGTTTTTCCCGTCTAGTCTCACGACTCGTTCGTCTGCTAGATTTTATATTTCATTTGGTTTGTTTTTGTTTTAATTTCGATTTATTTAATCATTTATCAAAGAAGATAATTATTTTTAAAAGTAAACTTTTAAATGGCTATAGCTTTTGATAAACAAAAATAACAAATAAAAATACTTTTATATTCGCGAATTGATTGATTGATTCTATCTTTCTTTTTTTTTTTTAAATTAAAATTAATATTTAAAAGAAAATAATATGGAATATAGAATATTATTAACACTATGCCGTCCGCATGTTTAATTTAGATTTTTTTTTCGTTTAACGTCGTTTGTTTATTAATTTTTTCATGGCACCAACGTGGAACCACCGGCATTTATCCGATAGTATTTTTGCATGGCACCAACGTGGAGCCATCGGACGTCACAGTGTTAAGATAATTTTGAAAATATAATAGTAATATAATTGAAAATATAATAGTAATTTAGAAAATATAATAATAATAATAATAATTTAACTCTCTGTATAAAATATTAAAATAATATGAATAAAAGAATAATCTAGAGTATAAAATGAATAGAATATTATCAAAATAATTTAAATAAAATAATAATAATAATATTTGACTGTATATAAAATCCTCATATAAATTTCTCACCGTATATATTTTTCTTCGATTTCATCATCATCATCATCATCTTCTTCTTCATCGTCATCGTCGTCATCTTCGTCATCGTCATCGTCTTCTTCTACATCATCTCGTGTTATTTGTTCATTATATTTAACATTAGTTCTAGTTTGAAAGAAACGAGCTATATCGGTGTCAATAGGACATTGTTTAACAATAGGAATAACTTTAGGACTTATTTGTTTGTATTGTAAAACCGGTCTACAAGTTTTTTCAAATTCTTGAATCAATTGTTTAACGGGAACAGGTGTATACTCGTTGTTTACAGCAGCAGCAGCAGCAGCATCATCATCATCATCATCATCATCACTGTCCGATAATCTTTCAATATTATCTCGTTCGTGTTTAATAACTTGCGATTTTTTATTCCACAATTTGTTTGTCCTATCGTTAATAAAATTATCTTGAGAAAAATTATTGCTAAAACGTTGTTTAATACTATCCCGATTGTTCTTGTTCTTGTTGCTTTTGCTGTTGCTTTTATTATTGTTGTTGTTGTTGTTATTATTATTAATAATAATTTTCATTTCTTTGTTATTAGTGTTAGAAATTTGCGTTGCGTTGTTAGAGTTAGTTTTGTTACCGAGCAGCTTGTTAAAACGCCTTTCAACGTTGTTAACAACATTTTTGTTGTTGTTGTTGTTATTGTTGTTGTTGATTGATTTAACACCGTTGCTTAAGAAACCATTGCCACGACGTACAACAACGTCTTGTTGTTTTTTATTAGATTCATAATATTTGTTTTCGATTGTTGGAAAATCGGTGTCCGTGCCGACTGCCACTTCTCGTAAATAAATTTTTTGGATTTGCGTTGAATGATTGCAATCGTTAGTTAATTGGCAGGAACGATGACGATGTTGTTGTTGTTGTTGTTGTTGTTGATGGTGGTGGTGGTGATAATGATGATTATTATTATTATTATGATGAGACCTGCCTAAAATTATTAAACGAATTCATTCGAAATATTACGATGACAAATGATATGAAATTTTTGTCAACCGATCTATAAAATATTATTTCGATTAATATTTAAATATATTACATTTAATATTAAATACAATCACAAAATCTCTTTAAATAAAATTATTTTCAATTAAATATATATATGTACGTGTAAGATGAGACAAATGAATTAAAAAAAACATAGAACACGAAAGGTGTTGTACCGATTGAAAATAAAAACAAAATTAT
>NW_014569740.1:22513-24044 GCF_001313835.1 Polistes canadensis
CTAAATAAAATCATTTTCAATTAATTAAATATATATATATATATATATATGTACGTATAAGATGAGACAAAAGAATTAAAAAAAAAACATAGAACACGAATGTGTTGTACCGATTGAAAAAGAAAACAAAATTATGATAATAAAATGAAGATAAAAATCTAGATAAATCAATTATTCACGATTATTTTTAATTAAATACACACATATATATATATATATGTATATGTAAGACGAGGTACAAACGAATATAAAAAAATAAAAAAAATAACCACACGAATGTTGTACCGATTAAATAACATCAACGTAGCTTGCCAATTGGAACTGTGAACGGGTTGGTGAACTTTTACCTAAGTGATTTAATCCAACATAGTCTAACATTGATCCCTACAACGATGAACTAACATCAGCTATCAAGTGCCTACGAAATTCTAGAACGTTCTTCTTTTGCCTTTAGACCCGTTCGTTGAATTATTTATAAGTGATTCGATGGCAACATAAATAGCATAATCAAATAGGTGTATACTCTCTTTCTCTCTCTTTCTATCTGATCCAAACGCGTTAGCATAGAGAAAAATCTAGGCTGATTCTATGTGTTCTTTTATTTTCGTTGTTGTGGTTTTTTAACTTCCCCCATAACTCGTTAAATCAATTTTTTAAAAAGTCTTCTTCTTATCGCGCAACAACGTTAAATGAAAGATTGATTTTTCGAATTTTTTTTTTTTAAATGAACGAGATATATCAAATCAGTTCAAAAATTCGTGTGAATTACTAGAATGTATGTCAATTTTGATAACGATGTTCTTAAAAAATTTTGTGGAATTAGAGCCACATTTTAACAGTAGATCAGATTATAGAAAAGATGCATTCATTTAATGGGACAGTTTTTCGTCATTTAAAGGTGAATTAGAAAAGTATTTAAGTTTGGAAAGTGGGTACACCATACGAGCTTAAATGCACACGAATTTTTGAACTGATCTGATAGTTTCATTTAAATGAAATGAAATGAAATGAAATGACATGTGTGTGTGTGTGTGTGTTTGTGTTGTAGATTATGAGATTAATCAAATATTTTTCATTTTACAAAACATACCCGTTACTTGAGGATTGATGTTATCTAAAGAAAGATCCACCGCAAATGGATTATAAAATGATGATTTATCCGTTTGTTGATAAGGTGATGATTGTTGCAACGTCGAATATTTACCATTACCGTTCATCTCCTGTAAATTTTCATATAATTTATCGAAAAAAGTATGGGATTTTTTAATAAATATTATTTTCAATCTCTTTACCGATTGATAGGGATAACTAGTGGGTATTTTTGTTACACCAATTGGAGTATTCGGTGTTTTAACTTGATCCTGATCAACGACCCATTTCTCTGATCTTTTTCGACGTTTCGCAAATATTTCAGCACCTTAAATTAATATATCCATTGTCATTAGTTTCATTCAATATAGTCTTCATAATTATTATATATAAATTAATTATATATTTAATATTATATATAAATTAATTTAAATTTTGTATG
>NW_014569740.1:26600-35832 GCF_001313835.1 Polistes canadensis
TATATAGAATATTTATTAATTGTTTAAAGTATCTTTAAACTTGTGTATTAAACGTATGATAATAATAACTATTAATATATATTGTGCATTAGAATAATACAAAGTTTCAAGTAAATAAATATTTGTGCCAAAATGAATTATTCATAATTTTATTTCTCCACGTGTGTGTGTGCGTGTAGTTATGTTTCATACAACATTTTATCGTTAGTCATAAATTTAATATTAGAATGAACTATTTTATTCCGTATTCTAAAACTCATTGAATTGAAATAAAATAATAATAATTTTATTCTCACCATATCGAAATGAAGTATTTTCGATGTTAAATTCTCAAGAAAGTTTCTTTTGACGGGGTCGTGCCTGTCTGAGGGTTTGAATCCACGTGATCGTATTACATTGTCCGCGGAAATGCTCCTTTGTAAATAATTCTTATCATGCAAATTTTCGTAACAACTTTGAAAACTGCTGATATATTTTTGATTCACATTCTTCTTTAAATTATTACTATTGTTTGATGTTAAAACATAGGACGTATAATTATTACTTGTTAAAACGTTACGTTGCTTGGCGTTGTTGGATCTGAAAGAGAAAAAAAAAAAAAAAAACGTCAAAAGAACATATTCATCAAATTAATCAAATTCATCATCATCATTATTATTATTATTAATTGTAAACCTATACACAATATTTTATTTCCTATCAAAATAATTAACTACCAACTTTGTACAATAATCCAAAAAATTCAGATTCCTTACACTTTCATTCTCAATTAATTAATCTTTCATTTTTTATTTAAATAACAAACAGAAATAGAGAGAGAGAAAGAGACAGACAAGAAGACCTTGATAATTAATTAAATAAAACCAGTAATATGAGCCACCCCAGCCCCCTTCTTCCATTCGTACCATTACGAAATGTGGTTTGAAGTTAATTAAAAAAAAAGGGGGGGGGAAATAAAAGTAATATAATTAATAGAACCTTGAACATTGGATATGACGATGATGGGACCTTGGATTTTAGTTAACAGAAGTGTTTATGTATATATTTCGCATAGTGATGAGTTAGTTAGCCAACAAAACACACGAATTTGAAGATAGGGAAAATTCGTACGATGTTTAATGCTTAAGAGACTACTACTATTACTACTACTACTACTACTAATACAAATGAAGCTTTTTTGGCTTGAAGAATTGGTTCCCTTCCAAGCGGCCAATTAATTCCGCGTTGCGGTATTGGCATCGGTACAACGAGACGACGTTCTGTCTAAAAGAAATGCTAAATTTATCTGTTGTAACGTAATACGTAGGTAACACACCACCAGCTAGCAAAAAGCTTTTACTAAAACACTTTTTTTTTTTTACTCTTTCTCACAATTATTCTCTCTCTCTCTCTCTCACACACTCTCATTCTCCTGCATTTATTTATTTAATTTTTATTTTAATTTTATTTTTCTATCTCCTTTTGATTAACAGGATGTTTATAATAAAAGAAATATAAATGTCATCGTGTAACATTTGTGAAAAAAAAGCAAACAAGAAGTTTATCTTATTGAGAACAGGTGTGTCATACTAGGGAAAGGGGGTGGCAGGTGGG
Source organism: Polistes canadensis (assembly GCF_001313835.1). Taxonomy (NCBI): domain Eukaryota; kingdom Metazoa; phylum Arthropoda; class Insecta; order Hymenoptera; family Vespidae; genus Polistes; species Polistes canadensis. The sequence continues at coordinate 28,194 of NW_014569740.1, forward strand.
ATTGGGAGGGGGGAGCTAGTAAATTGTATAGAAATCAAAATGATATTATATTATAAGACAAATGAATGATTTAAGATGAATGTTTTAAAAATAAGAAAAATAATATTAATAAATAAAAGAGAAATATATAAACGAGTGTTTAGTATATATATATATATATATATTAATAAATTTTTTTTCTTTTTTCGTTATTAAATTAAAAGCATCGAAATTAGCGAAATTTTTTCGATGATTATTATTAAATCATTTGAAATGAAATTTTTCAACGATGACGTCAATATTGACGGTAATAAAAAAGAGCATATAAATAAGTATACTAGGTTTAAGAAAAAGAAAAAAAAAAAGAAAGGAAGGAAGGAAGGAAGATAGAAAAGAAATAAAAATGAAATAGAGAAGTGTAATTCATTTGAAAATACACGATGTGAGAGAAAGACGTATGTTGTGTTGTTAAGTAACTGTCGATTTCCGTTGGGAATTTCCTGGTTATTTTCACTCACCTAAATCCTTTCATTCAACTATATATATATATATATATTTCTACTTTTCAATCTAATAGTTTTCTGTTACAATGTGTACTGATATTTACTTGCTTGTAATTATCAAACAATATAAATACAAAAGTTATATATATATATGTAACTCGTATGAATTAGTATTATATGAGAAAAATTGTGCAAGTATAATATACGTTTTATTCGAGTATAGAAATGATTTTTCTTCTTTGTTTTTTATTTTTTTTTTAGACGAGTACAAGTTCGAGTAAGAAAATCGCGATGGTTGGGGGAAAAAAAAAAAAATTATTATCTATTATTATAATATATACGCGTATTGTTAGTGTGTGTGTGTGTGTATTTACCAATGAAAATTGCTTTTATAGTTCGCGTTTAAATCCAAGTATAAAATCCGGGATGTGTGATCGATACGTCGCTTTAAATAGACCTTGTTTGCTAGAAGTTTGAGTTTCAAGCTGGAGCCAAGTAGAACGAACCACCGAATGTTCGAAAATCGAACACTCCTCGACACATTACAATTTTATATTCAATAATAAAATGTATATTTTTGAACACCCCTTCTCCGCCCCCCTCCCAAAAAAACAAACATTGTTTTTCTCATTTTTTCTGTTAAATAACAATTATGTTACATATTTATGCATCGTTAATTTTTTCCTTCTTTCTTTTGTGGTTTACAATAAAACAATAATAAATAACGGAAACAATATGTTATGGTGTTAATTTACAAAGAACAATAGTAATCAGATTCAGACTTGGCTAATAAATATATAATTATATCTTATAATATATAAAGGCAAAAAATAAAGAGTGAAATATCAGGTTTAAAACAAAAAAACTTGTATATTTAATATTATTTTTTGGGAGGTTCTCTATATATATGTAAAAAAAAATGTTATTATATATTTATGATCGATTTCAAACGTTCTTTTCTTTTTATCTCACAAATATAAACTTTAACTAAACTAAATTTAAAAAATCCTTTCTCGTAATCTTAGTTTATGTTCTTACTAACAAGTAAGGATAATCCTTTCTTCTTCATAAAATACGTAAAAAAATAAAATGATTTATAAATTTTTCCAAACTTTGACGCAAAACCTTATCGCAACACCGTACAATGAAGAAACTGTAAACACGTTAGATACTCCCCCCCCCCGCCCCACCCCGCAAACAAAAAAGACCAAGAGAAAAAAGAAAAGTAAAAACAGATACGAATAATAACGTATATAAAAACAAAAAGGAATTAATTTTTCACTTTAAACGAATTCGATAATATTGAACAAGAAAAAAGAAAAAAGAAAGAGACTTATATAAATTTTCTCTCTCTCTCTCTCTCTCTTTCTTTTCTTTATAATTATTTAAACAAGAAGATTGTAAGAACTTTTACTTATCATACGATGATTTCCTCATTTCGATGTTGACGTACAAGGTGGTAGTCGGTGGTTTTTGCTTTCCTATCTTTCTCTCCCCCTCTCTTTCTCTCTCTCTCTCTCTCTCTCTCTCTTTCTTTCTCTTTCTTTCTTTCACTCTCACTCTTATACGTTATATTACTCTTATAAAAGCGGTATTTTCAAACTTCCTCTGAATATATAATTTTTTAATTTGTTTTTCTCAATTTTTTACGTAACTCGCGCTTTTCGTTTAGTATGCTTCGTTCCGAACGAAATAAATCGGAATACGCAATTCCTCGGCACGAAGAAGGCTCCCTCAAACGTGAGAGCTGAATTCGCATCTTGCAAAACTCTCTTCTGCTCCTCGTCTTTGGCACGCACGAGGAGGCGCCGACGAGAAACATTTTAGAAGAAGATGAAGAAGAAGAAGAGGAAGAAGAAGAAGAAGAAGAAGAAGAAGAAGAAGAAGAAGTGAGTACAACGATTGAATTGAAAGTACAGTAATTATGTTGAATCACTTGCTGGCAACCAACAACCACCACATTTAATCAATTTAACTAATCTTTCAAAATGAATAATATGCTTTATTTTTCTTCTTCTTCTTCTTCTTCTTCTTCACGAGAGACACAATATTTTTTTCAATATTTTATAACTGTTTTATATTTTACTCGTAAGTGTGTGTTAACGAATATTAACGGATAAGGAGAAAGAGAGAGAGAGAGAAAATCAAATGTATTTTTATATCAAACAGAAAACACCCACCGTCTAACTTTTCTTGTTCCAATATTTTCTGTTATGATTATCTAAAAAAGAAAACGAAGAAAAAGAAAGAGAGAGATATATATATATTCTTTTTATATATATATATATATATATATTTTACCTTCACACACGTGAATTATCTTATTTGAGAAAATGAAAAAAAAAATAGTGTATTGAATGATAAATATATTTATATTGATGATTTCGAATAAAGTTTTATATATCACAATATAAAAGTAAAACGAATCTTTATTTATTTCTTTTTGATGTATGCGAGGTTTCTAACTTATTCTTTTTTTCTTGTTTTCCACGTGATTATAGTGATAGATTATATTCTATCTCTCTCTCTCTCTCTTTTTCTCTCTTTCTCTCACCCTTTCTTATTTTTGTTCTTTTCGTGTGTGTTTTCTTTTTGAATAAAATATCCACAGCGTGTCTTAGGATACAGCGCACTTACATGCGGTGAATTACAACACGCTCGGCCCGTGCTTTATAATAGCGACCAACCGTCGCTATACCAACTTCCCGACTGCCTTGGCTCGTCTTTGGTAAAAATAGACCATCGAAAAGCGACACCTCAGGAATCGGTGGCCCGTTCGTTCTGCCGTCACGACAGATCTATCTTACACGTTCCTTTATCTCATTTTCTCTTTCTTTCTTTCTTCTTTCCTTCCTCTTCCCTTTCTCTATGTTTCGATGTTTTCTAAATTGGTTTCTTATTCTTATTCTTATTCTTATTCAACTGCTACAGACATAATCTCTCTCTCTCTCTCTCTCTCTCTCTCTCTTTGACTGTTTAAGAAAGTTTACAATCTTCTGGGGTAGTTGCCCTTGATTCACCTCACGTTAAACACACGCTTCTTGAGTAATACTTTTGTATATAATTGTACTCTAATATATAATATATTGTGTTTGTTAGATAAATAGAGAATGGACGGGGATTATAAATTTCTTTATGCGAATAGAAATAGAGAGATTTGAAAAAAGAAGTATATAGATAATTATTGTTATTAGTTTTATTAGAAAATTATTATATTAAGTGTCCTTTTTTTTTTTGTTCCCTTCAATAGGGCTAATAGATAAATGAGATATATATCTAAGTTTGAAAATATTTTTTTACATTTGATATTAATTGTATTTCTAAACAGATAGTTTTTAGTTTTTTCCAAAAGTTAGACTAGATTTTAAAAATTATTCATTTCAATAATCTACTTCATCCGGGTCTATGATATCAGTAACAATATCTTCTTTACTGTCATCGTCATCATCTTCTTCGGTCATGTTTTGATAAACTACTGCATTCTTAGCGGACACTTTACTCTTCGTTGATTTTTTCTTTCTTTTCAATTTTTTATTTTTTGATCCTTCTACAGATACGTCTTCATCATTTTCTTCACCTTCCCCTTTCATTCGTAATTCAAAATCACTTTCCTCTTCGCTACTCATCGCATCCTCTTCATTCGATTTCCTTTTAGATTTTGTCAAATTAAGGAAATCGTATTTACCCAATTCATCATTTTGCGTTATATCTTTCATCTTCTGATCTTGATGTATCTTAATCCAGGAATCATAATATTTCGCTAAATTTGTACCCTCTACTTTTACACCATTTTCCCAATTTTTAATCTCACCAATGTCTTGTAAATTAAATACTTTTTTTGATCTTAAATCTGTTATGTATTTCGAATTTTCTTCGATTTTTTCCAACAATTGTTTCATTTTTTTACAGTAATTCGCTACGTGACATTTCTTTAAAAATGCTTTCAACTGTAATTAAAATATTTCCAAATTAGATAACGCGTTATCATCATGTATTTTAAAAATTATAAATATAAGAGATATTATACTTACTTCCATTACACATACGATATATAATTCTGGAAAAGATATTAAATGGCTATCCTTTGCTGCATTTTCTAATATTAATTTATAAATAGTATCAATTACCGAATCCTTAAAACCATTTTCTATTAATTGAGACTTTGACATTCTTAATATACAAGTAAAAGATATTGGTTTCATTGATACATTTTTATGTTTTTTATTAAAATCATAAGTTGATAATACCTAAAATCAATATTATAATATATTTTTCAAAATAATTATAAATACGTGTATTTTTATAAATGTATGTGAATTAATGAATTTATACTATACCTCTAATAGAAATGGTAAAATAGGTATGAATGTATTCGTTCCCTTAGAAATGTTAATTAACATTTGCACACAGTGAAAACGTAAAGGATAATATTGTTGAGTTGGTATTACTTTAATTGTTCCAATAATAATCTGCAAATATATATAATAATTGTAATCTATTTACATAAATATTGTTTAAGTATAATTAACATAATTATATATTACCTGTACTAAAGGATACAATAAAGTAGAGAGGCTTGATTGTTTTTTTGATAATGCTATTAATCTGGTCCAGAAGAATAATGAATTTATATATTGCCAATTATAAATTGCTTGAAAATGTTCCTATGGAAATAAATGAATATTGTTTTAATTTCATTAGTTTAGAATAATTACAAATTATAAATAATTACCTGTTTCTTTAAAGTTATTGCATTTCTTAAGTAAATAGCAAGTTGTCTGATATATACAAAAGCATATTTGTAAGCAAGATCAGGATTCAGTAAATATATCTCTGTTAAAGAATGTCTCATAAAATTTATTCCAGCCAATGTGTTAGGTGATACAAATTTAGAATTTTGTACGTACTTAAAATACATAGTCTGAAAAAAAAAGAAAAAAGAACATAATTAGAATTGATTATTATTTAGAAAGAATTTCTTAGAAAAACAGAAAAATATAACTTTACCTTATAAAGTGTTTCCAGTATAGAATCTTTTTGATTTATAGCCATACGTAATATGCATAAAAATGCAATGATTCTGATAGCATCATCTCCGGTTGACCAAAAATTCAATAGTACTCTTAATAATGGTTTTTTTAATGAAGAAAATGATTGAGTGTACGGTAACATATTGTATAAATGTTTTAAAAGTACTATTTGTATATTAGCCGATGTAACATTTCGTAAAATCTAAAAAGAAAATATAATATTGTTATTACAAACATTACTATATATAAAATTACTTGTATTATAAATATTCAATTAATACAAACCATAATCAAATCAGTTAAATACGATTTTAATGAGCTTTTTACTTTTATGAATTTTTTGCATTTGTGTGCCTCAAAATATGCATCGGTGTTCAAATTTAAAAAACGTTTGAGCGCATCAGATAAATGAATAATGCATAACTGAATGACTTCATTAAATACTGAAATTGTAATATTTTATGATTATAGCACGTTTAATCTAATTACAAGTGCATTAATTAAATATAATAATACTTACTGGCACTTCCTTCAACTTTAAATGATGTAACCTTTTCATCAGGATTTTCTTGCACGGTTTGCAATGCCGCATGAAAAGCTTCGATTGCAATTTTAATAGTTTTCGATGTTCTAGAAAGATATAGTTGTGAATATAGATTTTATCCATGTGTTCATATAATAAATACAATTATTTGAATAATTAAAAATATATATAAAAATATATTACTTGTCAGTTTGAATATCATTCTGCCATGTTTTTAATAATTGTAATGTAAGTTTGATCTTATCACCGGTTGATACAATTTTTTCTTCTTGTTCAAAATCACTCTCATCGCTGGCCACCTATGATATTATAATAATTAGAATAGAAAGATAAAATATTATAACATATTCATATTTTAAACTTATATAGTATTTCTATACCTCTAACTTATCGTTAGGTTTATGACATAATTCAGATTCATCATCATCATCATCGTCAGAATTCGTATCACTTGACATTTTAAATTTTAATAGATTTTCATCATTTTCTTTTAAATAAGAATAAAACGTAGGATCTATTTTCTCTAAGTTCTTTAATGTTCTTTCATATTCTTCTGGATCCATATCGCTATCACTGCTTTCTGTATCATGTTTTGGAATTTTTTCTTTACCTGATAAAAAAACAAAATATGCATCATAAAAAATCATAGTCTAATACATAATAGAATCTAAATATATATATATATATATAAAACAAATAAATACGTTTTTTCTTATTCGGTCCTTCACCATTTAATTTAAGATCATTGCTTTTGGAAGATTTTTTTTTAGATTTATCTTTAATCAAACCACACATTCTTCTCATTGCAACAGATTCATTAGAACCTTTCTTCAATTTCTTTGGCTGATTTTTCTGCATTGTTTATAATCAAAACTAAATATGGAAACAATAAATTAATTAATATTAATTTATCACATTGATATATTAAAATAACTTTAAAATAAAAAAAAATATATATATATATCTAATATTTAGTCTTACCTGAAAAATATATATTAACACAACTTATATATATTTTAAAAAAATATAAATTATATTGAAATCAATAATATACAGAAAATACAACACCACGTGGGATATTTTGTATTACACTGTAGTCCTCTAACCAAAAGAAATATCTGCAGGAAATAGATTTGCTGTTAAAAGATGGCGCCACTTGTATTGCAACTAAACCACCAATGAACTAATAATGCACTTGAAGCGACCAATAGAATAAATGTGCATTCTTTTACATTACAAAAAAAAAAGCGGGTAAGACAAATGAAATTTGTAGAAAAAGAAAAAACAAATGAGAACTTGCCAAAGAATATTTCCACCAATCAAATAATTATCTTTTTAAATTACGTTAAAAAAAAGTGTTACAAATTATATAGAAATATTAAATATTATAAAATAGTAAATAATTATATATATAAATAATTTAGAACAATACATTTGAAAACCGGTTACAGTGAGTATGTATTATTACAAAATACTGTTTTATTTGTTTAAATATATTCTTTATTTATTTTTATACATACATTGCATTTTGTTTTGTTTTAATAATAATATCCATTATTATACAGGTATTAATAATTAAACAA
>NW_014569740.1:36207-38799 GCF_001313835.1 Polistes canadensis
AAAAAAAAAGAAAAATCAATTCGACAAATATGTGATGTGTTCGTATATTTTGTTATATTTATTAACGTAGTACCGCGTATTAAATTGACGAATTTAAATCGATTAGAAAAAAATAATTTCATTTCGCTAATCAATTTATATAATCGTTAAAAATTATTATTGTACCCTGGACGTATAAAAATAATTCGCATTATGTGAACGTATGTAAAAATAAAGATTAACAATGCTATAAATTTTCTCATTTGAAACGCTTATCTCATGTAAAAGATACGCTTGTTCTTGGCTACGTAAGATACGTTTCAAAGTATACGTATGCATAAATAAAAATTAATTTACCAGATAATTCCTTCCCCTCCCCCTCCCCTCCCCGCTCCCAGTGATGAACGGGGGGAGGACTTATGTTTTTCAGTTAATTTTTAAGAATTGTATTTAAATAAAACGCGTAAATTTGACACACGTTATAATTCATTACAATTATTATATTTTAAATTTTTCGATATGTGTTTGTTTTCGTAACAATAACAAAAATAATAAAAAGAAACCAGATAACCGTTCGTATAATAAATGTATATTTTATTTATTTATTTTTTTTTTGTATACAAATAAATCAAATTATTGTCATATACTAAATATATACATTGTCATAATATATTTAATATTAATTTCATTTTTTGTTTTTTTTTTTTCCAAATGGTACACATATATTCCACATAATGTTATATAATTCGTAATTGTTACGCGTATGGTTATTCTTATCTTGTTTGAGCTTTGGAGTTGATTTTAGAGTTTATCATGCCATTAAATCATTATGTTTTTTTTTTTTTCTTTCTTTCTTTTCTTTCTGTCTATCTGTTTGTCTGTCTGTCTGTCTGTATGTTTGTACTATTATCTTTTCATTTTGTATTTTTTGAAATGTACAAACAAAATACAAATATGTCTCCTTTTTAAGACTGGTTATAGTTAATATGTAATTTGGATAAAAAGTATTGGTGAATTAGTGGAAAAAAAAAAAAAAAATTAAAGAAATATTATTGGAATAAAATGAAAAGCATTGGATAGCAATATAATGTCGTTTATCTATCGTAATATAAATAGTTAATACGCGTTATGAAACCTTGCATATAATGTCGCCAGCATAAAGTGTCAAGCATATTGCTTGAGCACATATAACAGTGGTGTACCAGAACATTGATACGTTTACACCTATCACTTCGTCTCCTTGTTTTGTATACACATATATATATATATTTATGTAAGTTAAATAAATTGTAATATATACGAGTAAATCAAGTATGTAAAGATTAGTACATTAGAAAGAAAAAAAAAAAACATTAATGTTGTTTTATTTTTCTAATTTGTATTACAAACAAATTATTATGATTTGTTTATATATATAGAAACATTATTTAATTACTTTTTTTATTAAGTATGATAATTTTTAATATATGATTTAAAATTATAAAAATAAGAAAAATTAATGAAAATCGTACAATTGGATAATTATAATATCAAGTGAAAATGATTTTTGTGAAAGCTGGATAATTGATTATTTATAATGTATGAACATATATATATGTATGTATGTATGTATGTATAAAGTACCTGCAGCTTATACGGTCATGCAGAAAATATATATGTCTGTGTGTGTGTGTGTGTGGCGTGTGTATATTCGTGCATTCTCACACTCATTCCAAGTTATATAAACGATGCGTGCACCCAGTTCTCAACGACTACGTATTCTGTATTCGATAGTGCATTCGGCATAGTTAATATCGGTTTACTCTTATAAACTTGATTATCCTACATTTATTTAATTTTATTTAATTTTATTTAATTTTGTTGTTGTTGTTGTTGTTGTTGTTTTCTTCGTTTTCTGTTTTTTTTTTCTTCTCTTTTTTCTTTTATAGATAATTAATCAAAAATAAGAAGTGGTCGCGCGTTGGAAGAAATAATAATAATAATAATAATAATATTGGACAATATATTATGAATGAAACATCTTCCATTGACATTGTCGGTCAAATTAAAAATGCCGGCAAATTTTGGTACATCGTCAACCCTTTCGAAACAATTTTCGAATTTCCCCATCAAGTGCCTGATTATTATCAACAGGTAATTTAGAATTATTATCAAAGTTTATCATCGGTATTGTATACACGTGTCAATTGTTGTTTTTTTTTTTGGTTCATTTATCGCGTTATATTATATATCATACACACGCACACACAATTTCAAAATTAATTGAAATTTTAATATGTAATTTGATTTAGATTTTTGTTTTTGATTCGAACGAAAAGAAGTAGAAGTAGAAGAAGAAGAAGAAAGAAAAAAAAAGAACAAAAAAGTAACAAAGTTGAACGTGAAAAAATTCGAATTGAAAAAAATAAGAAAAGAAAATATTTCAATTAATAATTCAGCAAGTTTACCACAAAACAACATTGACATTTTAATTAATTGATTGAACGTTTATTAATAACTCTGATTAACAAACACGTCAGATAAATAATATTATCTTTAGTTCGATGCATAAAATTAATCTATTGATCATTTTTGTGTGTGTGTCTGTGTATATATATATAAAACAATATTAAA
>NW_014569740.1:39879-42692 GCF_001313835.1 Polistes canadensis
TCTCTGATCGCGTTAGATTTATATTGAAAATTCGTAATAACATTTTTCGTTATTTATATTTATGAATTTTTTGTCAATAGATTCGATTAAAACTACCCCCTTTTTTTTAATTTTTTTTTTTTTTTTCTCTAAACACGTTTATTATCAACATTATAAATTATATTACAAACACGGATATATATATCAGATATATTATTTGATATACATATAATAATAATAATATTATAATTATCTCCTGTTTAATACAGGATGCAATTTATATTGTTTGGATAAAAATTATGGTGGAGTTCTTATTATCTGGGACAGATTATTTGGTACATTTATGGAAGAGAAGGATGAAATTATTTATGGTTTAGTTGGAAGTCCACGATCATTCAATCCTTTATATTTACAGGTATAAATGTCATATACCAATGTAATTAGATGTAAATATGTTAATCTTTATCTTTATCTTTATCTTTTTATATTTTTCTTTTGTATTTTTTTGTTTTTCTTCTATTAGTATCGTTGTGTGTTTCTTTATATTCTATCAAATAGACAATATATATATATATATGTCTTCATCTAATCACAGTATTAAAACGGACAATTATACCGTTATATAAAATTGCAATAGGTGTTATGTATATTACTCGATTAACAAGATAGTTAATGCAATATCGTAATGTAATTATATTCAATGTGACTTACGCAAAAATATGATGAAAAAGAGAGGGGAAAAGAAAAAAAAGAAAAAAAAGAAAAATTACAATGTACAACGAACAGAATAGGCACGCATCTAACAATTTCATTTCATATCAAAGTAATCAATAATATTCTCCTTTATTTTTTTTTATATAATAATACGGGGCGGAGGGGAGGGGGGAGAGGTCAGAGGAAAATCGTATGGCAAAGCGTAATTTTCTTTTTTTATTTTTATTTTTTTTTTTCTTCTAATTATCATTTGAATGTGTATATGTATATATATATATATATATGATACGATTTTGCATAAGCAATTAATTCAAATGCACAATATTTCAATTATTTAATGCTTACGAGTGTGCACGAATAGAAAAACGTATAAAAGTTTCTTCTTATGTGATGCTTTTTTATTTATTTATTTTTTTTTTTCTTTCTTTCTTTCTTTTTTATTATTAAATTTTTACATATTACATATTGTTATAGACGTTTTATACGAAAGATATGATAAATAAGAGTAAGCAGATGAAATCATTGGAAGATAAGTTATCTGTTTTGTGGAAGGGTCCCAGTTGGTATCCAGGTGGGCCACGTTTAGGTCTTGATAAGTATAAAATAAACGTAAGTTGTTTATTAAATTATAGAAAGAGGAAAAACAAAAAAGAAAAAAAAAAAAAAAGAAATAGTTTTTAAGATATGAAGAAAAAAAAAATTAATTATTACAACAGAGTGATATTATTTGTTTGTTTGTTTGTGTGTGGTTTTTTTCTTCCTTTTTTTTTTTTGTTTAGGTAACTTCTAGAAGCATATATAACGTTCGTATACCAACGTGGCAAAGTTTCTATATTGTTTTGCATTTTTTAATAGTATTTTATAAACATTTGCAATTGTACAATGAAAAACAAGTAAGTAGTGAGAAGATAATAATTTGTATAATTAAGTTTGTGATTTTGTTGTTGTTGATATAAATAATATATATGTTTCTTTTTCACAGGATTTAAATAATTCTTTAGGAATAACGATATTGAACAATATATTTGCTCTTATCGCTATCGGATTATTATTCGATAAATCTGAATATGCCGGATTGGTTGAACTCATTCGTTGTATCGTATATTTATCTATTTTAAATCAAGATCATATTATTAACGTTCTGATAAATTATGTTTATATTATATCCTGCGTTATTTGGATTTTTCGAATGATAAATCAAATGAAAACAAATTTCTTAAGATCATATGATGACTTTGTAAAGATACATTGATCATAACAATATTAAGGAAAATAAGAAAATCAATCGTTACTTATTTAATTGTATAGAATAAATAATAATTCGAAAAATAAGTCATAATAATTAACGTATAATAATAATAATAATAATAATAATAATAATATGTATTTTTTGATTATATAATCAATTTTAATGAAAACAATATTAATGCAAACTATTTAACAAAAAGAATCGTTCTTTTATATATATATATTATCCACGAAAAAAACGATATAAAATTGTACGAATAAAACGATCGCAAGATTAATGATTTGAAATTTGGCGCGTATTTTGAAAATCACCGCCAAATTCAATATGTTAATTTATATTAATAAAATGCTCAATTATTATAACGTTAAAAATAAGATTTGCAATAAGATATTATTCATTTTGATTTTTTCTTCTCATGTTTAAAATATCAATTCCGTTATTATAATTATTAAATTGAATATTATCGTATAATAAATATAAATACGATACGTGAACTGACTAGTTAAAGAAAAACAAGAAAAACAAATTTGTGTTGGCAACATTGGGAATCAGCTGTTGGCAGTGTATGAACAAAGGTGAATCCCGCGAAATCTTATAGTTAGTTGAAATACTTCATTAAAACGTTACACAAGTTCTATATTGGCATTTTAATAATATTATTTATTTATTTCAATCAATTGTTAATATTGTCGCGTGTGTGTTTTATAAGAGGTTAAGAATAAATATCACGAAATATCATAAAATAATTGAAAAGGACAGCAAGGAATAGGACGTCAACAAGGTAAACGTTATTCTTTTTTGTTTCCTTTTTTTTCTTTTTTTTTTTTTTTTTTAAATAAAAGGATATCGCTCTGACGAGGTTAATATCGTA
>NW_014569740.1:44542-51888 GCF_001313835.1 Polistes canadensis
TATATATATATATATATTTTTTTTTTTTATTTGTTATATGTTTCTTATGTTTTACTACTTGATGGTAATTCAGATGTATCTTGTTTAGCAATATTTGTATCCGTCGACGAACTTTGTCCTATAGAATTGTCAGGTTGTAATCTTTCAGGACGATTATTGCTATCTTCGTGTAGATCGTTATCTGGTTGACCAATGATAGGTACATCCAATGAATCCGACGACATGCGTCTCCCATTACTAAATTGTTCAGCTAAATCCAATTGGGTATCCCTGGTATCCCTGACATTGTTCAACGAGTCAGAACTTAATGATGGAAAATCTAATGTTGTTTTCATTTCCAATGAATCTGAGCTCTGACACAATGGGTGATGTTTTTTATCCGCATTATCTTCCAATTCTAATGAATCCGTACTAGTTTCCATGATATTAGTATCTTTGGCACGTTGGGTGTCATCGGTTTCTAATAAAATTGGTACGTTTGCTTCAGAACAAGTTTTTTCAATATCCGTTATTTCTATTTGTGAAATATCTTCAGTCGTATCATCCTGACGATCTAATCTCTCAACGTTTGACTGTGCAATACGTATTATCTCGTCGATTTCTTTTATTCTTTTTTCGTAATCATCAGAACCAGAAGTACTTGGATTAATCGAGCCAGCACCACTGGCCTCCGATTTACGTTGAATACTTTCCATTTTGTATCTATTTTCAGGACTTTCGTGTTCCAATAAATCTTCTTCCTCCCTAGCACGTAATTCAATTAAATGAGCTTCCCTGCAAGCCCTTTCCAAACCTTCGAAATCTTTTAACGAGGATAAAGAAATATCATCACCGTGACCAGACCTACTGGTCATGTACCTTCTCGGAAGACTCCCATTGTTAATCGAATCCTGTGAACCGCATTGTTGCAATCTTTTCGAATTTTCTGCTGCCACTGCGCTCTCCAAATGCTCGAATTCCTGTAACGAACTTAAAGACACGGTATCGTGATCCGATGGTTTAGTGAAATATTTCTTTCCAGCTAGAACATCGTAATCCGGAGTACTACCAAAACTACCCCGCATACTACCAACGCTTCCTATAGATTCCTTATGACTTCCTAAACTTCCAAATCTACTACTACCAGCCTCGAAATCAGTGATCTCTTCTTCTTTGATATCTTCCAACGGGCCACGATCATATTCGATATCGTATACCCTAGCATCAGCATGAAATTGCATTTCAATCCATTTCTTACCGGTCTCGTATGGTTCCTCGTCCGAATATGATTGAGAATATTGATCATCGTTAGACGCCTGTGGTGGACTTTCTTCCGATTCAAAATCAAACAATTCATTGTTACGCGAAGCTTGACTCGTTGAAACTTGAGAATCCTCTTTAGTTTCCGTTATTAAATTTTCCAAATCACGATCGTATTGTTTACTACTAACTTGTGGTATAGCAGTGATTCTTATACTTTTACCTTCGGAATCAAATTCTTCAGCTTCCCGACCAACTTCCTCTATCACCACGAAATCATCTATGATGTCAGGTTTATCAACCAATTCGAATGAATCGCTGCCAGGTGATTCCGAACGTTCGGATTTAGCTTTTTCAATGACTGTATCGATAGATAATCCTGAGGTTGATGACGTTGACATACTTCCTTGTTGTATCATAGAATGGGTCGACGTTTGCATGGTAACAATAGTTTCAGCAGTATCCTCAAGTGTCGTACCACTTATTATTCCAGATTTAGGTTCCAAAGAATCTGGTTCCATACTTAAGAAATCGATCGACTCGTCTGATAATTTTGAATCTTGAACTTCAGTATGCAGAATTTTGTCGGTAGGTATTTCGGTAGTAATAGACTCGATAACCTGAGTAGAGATAACTTGGGTTGATACACTTTGAATTCCATCCTCCGTGACCCTAGCCGTCATTATATCCACCGATTGAACTGCACCAGGTGTTAAGACAAATGCAGAAGTAGCGAAATCAATTCCTTTGGTATCTTGTTCCAAAATAGGTTCGTCTATATCAGTGTCGAGTGCTGCATTATCATCAACTATCTGTTGGAATATCATTTCTGATGATCTCTTCATACGACATGGTATATTGCTATCAATTTTATCCATGGCAACATCGTCTATGGGTATATCGCTACCGGATGAATCAGATTGAACGTGTTGTTCTTCTTCCTCCTCCTCCTCATCGTCATCGAATGCATGCTCCTCTAAATCCTCATGTTGTTGTTGTTGTTGTTCAAGTTTGTCGGCATCATCAGCCTCGGAAGCTACCAATGTTTCTGACAACTCGCTGGTACTATCGATACTACCAAGATGGCCTGAACTAAACGAACTTAAAGATTTCATAGATTCGCGAGAACTTAATGTACTCACGGCAGTCTGGTATTCTTGGGAGGTTGGCCTTGATGTTGCGGTCGTCGAATGTTCAGCCGACATCATAGCTGTCTCATACTCGGAAGTTGTACCCGATGGTGGCATCGTAGCTGATTGGAAGGCTTCTACATCAGACGAACTTGGTCTACTTCCGCTACCAATTTCGTAGTCGCACGATTGATAGTTGCTACTCTCACCGGAACTGGAACCAGGATCTATCTCACTCTCGGGAGCTATTTTTTTCGAGGCCCTAGCTGGTTTGTGACGTCTCCTTGGTACTGCTGTTGGTTGAGGCGGGTGCAACGAGGAGGAACTCTCATCTTTGTATTCTACGTCTGAGCATGATCTGCTTGCCGGTACGGGACTAGGACGGGTATCATCGTCATCATCCTCTTTGCTCTCTTCATGGACGGCAGATAGAGTTTCCGTTTCAGATTTGTCTAGCTCCATCTCAATATCCATACATACCTTTTCTTTATTATCCATATCTTCGTCACAGGATAATTCAAATTCTATATCATCCGAGACACTTTCTTCAGCCGTTACCGTTATCATTTCTTTCTCGTATAATTTCGAATCGTCTACAATTGTCGTTTTCATTTTTTCATCGATCGTTTCTTCTTTTTCTTTTTCTTCTTCTTCTTCTTCTTCTTCTTCTTCTTCTTTTTTCATCGTAATTTCTTTATCATCCACGGCTATCTGTTCCAAGGAAGGTGGTCTGTATAAAAAGGGCAAATCATTTGGTATACTTGATTCCGTTTGCAATTTAAATTGAAATTCGGATGGGGAGTCTTTGATTTGTATTACAGTCTCACTGTTCTCACTTAATTCCTCTATCAAATCTTGCCTAGCTGCCTCCAATGATTCCTTAACCTCAGCTATTTCTTTCTTAACTACTTGATCTAATACCGTAATAGCGTATCGTGCGCTTAAATCGACCTCTGGGAGATCTTTTGTTATTTTAAAGGCACATGTATCAGAAGAAGAAGAAGAAGAAATTACCGTACTAACTTTACCTCCTGCAATTGCTGCTGCTGCTGCTGCTGCAGCTGCTGCTTTATCACGTTTTTCGAAACCCTTTTCAATATGTCTTTTGTAATCATCGCTAGAAATTTTGATTTTGGTTACGCAAGTAGTAGTAGTAGTAGTAATAGTTTCCGTTGATTCTTTTGGAATCACTTGGTCAACCCGTTCATCAGTCTTTTGAGTATCCTCTTCCAACGTAATACCAGCGGCAACGTATTGTCTTTGAATTTCTTCCAAAATCTTAACACTGTCCTCCTTCAACGATTCTACCATTTCTTCCTTACCAAATGTTACTTTCTCATCTATTATTATATCATCTTTTTCACCACGTTGTTCATCCGTTAACGATTCACCTTCAGCGGTGTCTTCAAATTGTTCAATCTTCACCGTAATTTCTTTCCCTTTGATATCCGGTTGTTTTTCGGTAACAGTAGAAATCATTTCTTCATCAGTTTCGAATTTTTCTTTATCGATAATCACATCGAATCTACTCGAATCGGCTATTTTCATTTCGCTCAATTTAATTTTAGCCTCTTCCAATGATAATGATGTACGCGTGGTCATTGATAAATCTTCGGTAGGTGTTTTGGCTTCGTATTCGCGTTTCAATGTATCAACTAATTCCTGACAACTGATATCTAATTTATTTTCTATCAATTCACTTTCTACGTCCTGATCGGCAACGGGTATTACGGTAAATTTCGTCTTTGTAATTGTAATTACTGTTGCATCAGGTATCACCGATTCTTTGACAGATTCTATAACGCTTAAATTCTCGGATGAATTAGTAATCGACTCCTGTTCTAAATCAGCCGAATCACTTTGAGATGATGATAATCTTTGTTTTTTAATTGTAGTCTCGTATTCCTCTAATTCTTGATTGAAAACTTGCGACGGTTGCAACGTTTCAGATATTTCAATTTTCTCGTCACCGATCATCCAATTAACAGGTTTTATTTCAAGATCGTGTTTCAATTTAAATCTTGGCGATACTAGGGGTGGACTTTCGATTTCAAAACTGTCAGCACGTTGTTTTATCGTACCACTTATATCATATTTTTCTGTCGTCGTAATAGGAATTTGTTCTTGTATCAAAGAATAATCAACGTTAATGTCTTCCGATACTGTACTAGGACTAAAAGTCATGTCACGTTCTTGGGCAATCCTTTCCAATGAATCCACAGCTGCACTTTCATGCAACGACGATGTTGTTTTACTAACGGTATCTTCAGAAATATTGTATTCGTCCATTTCTAATGATGGTACGTCTACAGAATCTTGTCTAGATTGGCTACTACCACTGATACCTGGCTCAACTATTTCCAATACCCAGGCACCGGAAACATCGTACATCACTTTATCCTTTGACAAACTGACGTCGTATTGGGGCCCCAATGATTCCCTTTGCAATGATTCCGCTTGAGCACTTGACCTATCGGATTGTAATTTTTCCGATTGAGGACTAAAAGTTGTTGGTTTAGTAATATCCTCGAGTTCATTAGTATCAACGTCCATTGTCTCTTCCAATTCTAATTGATCTTCTTCCAATTCTATTTGGTCCGATATACTACTAGAACTCAACGTCACATCTTTGATAGGTAATATGGATGAAATGTGTTCACCTTTATCACGATACGAGGATTCCTCATCTTTCGTCAAATCATCGCTAATACTAGTCGATTTTTTATCATCCTTTTCTATAATTGATCTTAATTTCATCAATTTATCAATTTCATCCATGGATTCTGTCGATTGTTCTTCTACCTCGGTTGTCGTTATTTTCATGATACTTTCAAATCTTTTCGTCAAATCGTCGGCCCATTTTTCGTAATCAGTTTCGGCACTTTCCTTGAGTAATTTAAGTAAATAATCACTTTCGATCGTACCTTTAGTACCAGCAGTAGCAGTACCAGTACCATCACCTGGTAACAGTTTTTCGGTTAACGAAGATCTCTTTTTAATTTCAGTTTCAACAGTTTTCATTAAAGACTCGACTATTCGTTTAGCTTCTATTTCTTTAGCCGCTCGTATTTGTCTATCCTCCAATGTTGTTTCAACAACAACCATTTGTTCCAATTTTTCGTCACTTTTTTTCCTACTAGGTACAAAGTGTCTAGCATCGAAACTTTCAACAGTTTCCTTATGGGATTCACCTTTGGTTACCATTTCTACTTTACCCAAATCTTCGAATATTTTATATTTAGACGAAGTTTCTTTTTTGGTAGTATCTTTAACTTTATTATCATCTTCGTCATCTTTACTAATCCTGACTGCTATATCAACGTCACTTTCCTTCAATTTACTGATACCAGATTCCTCTGTCATAATACCTTCCTTGTCTTCTAATTTTTTCGACAATTCTTCTTTCGTAGCTTCAATTCTACTTTGGGTAGCACTCGCATCGATTGTTTCCTCACCGTCTTTCAAATTAATCGACAATTTTTTAACACCCCTTTCGTCTATTTTCTTCATTTTACATTCCTCCTTTTCCACCGTTTCACCAGACGATTCTCTTTTCATTTTGGATTCGGACAATTTTTCACTTTCCAATTGTTCCTTTTCCTCGTGTTTGATGTATTTATCGGTACCTTTGGAAATTTCCGAAGATACTGTTTCCTTTTTTTCTAATTTACTCGACGCTTTATGATCTATTTTGGATAACTTAATCGTATCCTTATCAGTAATCTCGTCGGGTGATGATTTCAATCCTTTTTCGGGATCTGTTGTAAACGTTTGCGAATACGTTTGAGTTTCACTCTTGGATGTTGTTTCCTGACTTGATGATTTTTTTTCGGTAACTGTACAGGTTTCAGTTTCCGTTTTAACGTGATAACCCTTTTTAATATCTTTTTCGGATTTAATCGTTGAAGATGATGAAGAAGAAGAAGTATCCATAATACGTTTAGGAATACGCGATTCAAATTCTTTTTTCTTATCCACAGGTGATGTAATAACGTATTCATCTTGTTGATGAACGATCATCGGTTTATTATCCATTTCCGTTTTGCTGTCCAACGTCGTACGTTTGGATTCAATCGAAATTTTACTCTTCAATTCCTTGTGATTTCTATCCTTTTCAACTTTGGCCATTGAAACTGGTATACGTGATTCAAATTCTTTCCTTATTATCTTTGTATCACCTTCGACAATGACTTTTTGTTGAGAAATCTTATCGCCACCCTCCGATTTGTCTTTTCGTAAATCATCTTCATCATCAGTCTTTTCTTTTTGTACTTCTGTGATATGCGTAACTTGTTTATCGCGTGTTTCTAATTTATTATCTTCCCTCGTCAATTTGTCATCGAAATTAGTAGGAATGTAATGTTCTTCGTATAGCACTTTTGGTTCTAAACTAGTTTCAGGAACATTTATTATTTCAGTGGTTACTGGTATATCATCTTCGTCACCTTCGATTTGAACAGTTTTCGTAACCTTTTCTTGCACCAAACTACCATCTTCTTGTACTTTCCATATTATGGTGGTTTCTTCTTTGATAACACGTCTACTACTAGTTGTTGACACATCCTTAGTCAAACTTCTATCCTGTAACGAAGAAATATCTTCCATCTGTTCCAATTGTTTAGAATGTGACTGCAATTGTAATTCCCTTTCCTTGCTTAAAATATCCATTGATGATTCAGCCTGACCCATTAAATATTCCTTTTGCAATTCTAACTCGTGTTTCTCGACAAATCTATCCATGTGTTCTGGTAATTCTTGCTGATGTATTTCTCTAGCTTCCTCGATCGATTTTTCCAATTGTTCTGGCAAAATTTGTACCAATTTAACCTCATCCATTTCTTTTTCCAATTTATCGTATAAACCTTTTTCCATTTCCATCTCTTTTATTTTCTTTAATTCGGCTTCCTCTTTCTTTCTTAATTCAGCTTCTTCTTCTTCTTGTTTCTTTTTCAGTTCTGCTGCTTTTCTATATGCTTC
>NW_014569740.1:53253-54919 GCF_001313835.1 Polistes canadensis
CTTTCCTCTTAGCTTCTTCTTCTTCTTCTTCTTGTTTCTTTTTCAATTCAGCTTCTTTCCTCTTAGCTTCCAATTCCTCCTCTTCCTTCTTCCTCTTCTTCCTAAATTCAGCATCCCTTCTCTTAACTTCCTCTTCCTCCAATTTTTTCTCCAACTCAACAGCCCTCTTCTTAATATCACCACCTTCCCCCCTTCTTTCATCCTCTTTCCTCCCTTCTTCCCTTTTCTCCCCAACGACTTCTTCTCTAACCAATTCAACCCTCTTATCCAAACCAACAATTAATCTCCCATCATATTCCTTCTTAACAAATTCATCCACCTTAATCTTACGTATAACTTCTCCCCCTTCTTCTTCAATTTGTAATTCTTTCTTTCTCAACTCGTCACTCTCATCCTCGTCCTTTTCCTCAACGTGACTAGATTTGAATTCCTTTCCCTCGTGTTTCATTTCAACTCTAACAACATCAACAACAACAATCTTATCCGTATGTTTAACTTTAACTTTCATATCTTTTTCAGATTTAATTAAATCCTGTTGTTGTTGTGATTGTGATTGTGGTTGTGATTGGGTCAATTTAACAGCAGGTACCTTGCTCAATTCCTTTTGTATTTGTTCCTCAAAATAATGTGCCTTTTCTGCTACAGAACATTCCGAAATATCTGGCAAATTAACATTTTCCATTGTATCAGAACCAACCGATGTAACTTCCGTTACTTCTTCCTCCGATACAACATTTTGCATATATTCGCTATCACTTTCGTTAACTGTTAATTGCGATGTCCTTGATACTTCTGATTCGGAACGTTGATAACTTTCTCTCTTTTTTGATATATCCTCCCAAAATTTTCTCTTCTCCGAATACGTTTGTTTTTCAATTCCCGGTGATAAATCGTAATCAGTTACTTCCTCCTCCCCCACCACCTCCACCTCTTCAACCTCCTCCTCCTCCTCCTTCTCCTCCTTCTTCTCCTGTTTGCCTGATATTTGTGTTTTAGTGGGAAGATAACTAGCATCTACGGATTCTAGGGGACAAGAAGCCGCTTTTTTTTGTGCAAAGGATTCGTGGATAGTAGCGGCATCTAGAACAACCAAGAATTATTTATGCTCATATTATCATATTTATTTATTCGTCAATACTTAATTTTATAATCAATTGTTACATCGTTCGGTTTGGTTTGATTTGGTTTGGGTTTTTTTTTTCTTTCCTTTTTGTTTCTTGCTTTCTTTTTCATGATTTTATCTGGTCGCGGTACAAAAGTTCGTGCACATTTTTTTGTTTTTTTTTCTTTTTTTTTTTTTTTTTTTTTTTTTTGCGAAATTTGTAAATGACCTAATGCGCGCGAACTTTTGAACTCTGACCTGATAATTAGTTTTTTTTTTTTTTTCTTTTTACAATTCTTTTTACTCTGATTTTTCTTCCCGACCCTCCCCCTTCTTTTTTTTCTATACTCTTTGTACCTTCTCACTCACACACTCACGATCTCTATATAAGTTTCTTTTTTTTTTCTCTTTTTTATTTATTTATTTATTTATTTATTTATTATTTGTCTCTTTTTTTCGTCCTGTCTCGTGCTACGTGGAAACATCTTTTTTTTTTATTTCGCAACAAAGCTCATTATTTTCATAAAATTATCATTTCATACATATATATATATATATATATAT
>NW_014569740.1:55949-57433 GCF_001313835.1 Polistes canadensis
ATTTTTAAAAGTTAATGCATGGATAACATCGTGTGGTATGTGTTAAAATGGAAATGTATTTTAAACAGAATTTTTGAATCGTTATTAAAATATATTACTATTGTTTATTTTTATTTTTTTTTTTTTTATTTTAAACTTAAATATATTTTAACCCTTTGAGTGTGCTACGGACGCATATATGCGCTTATTAATTTTTTTTAATGTTTCAAAGTCAAATTGATTAATTATTAAACAAAACAAGTGTCCGGTTAATTTAGTGTTAATAAAAAAATAATACGCAATATATATTTTCTTTAAAATGAATGATAATTTTTAATTCAATTCCAAAGTAAAATATTCGTCTTATATTTTTGTTGTTGATGTTGTTGTTGTTGTTGTTACAATAAATTATGATGAGAAAAAAAGAATAGAAGATTGTTGCACAGAAAAAGTGAAATTATAATATTTCAATTACACGAGAACGACCAAAGTGATGTTTTCTTCATTCCAAAAAAAAACATATCTCACACACTCGTTTAAGATATTGTTATTATTATTATTATTATTATTTAATCATTGCCACAAAAGAAAGAAGAGAAAATAATAAAAATAACGAGTACGCAGGTGCAAAAAAGAAAACTAATATAATATAGTAACATTTAAAAATTTAAAAAAAAACAACTAAATAAATAAATAAAAAAAAAAGAAATGAAAGAGTGATATACAAAGTTAAAACTAAATCGTTGAATATATATAATACAATATATCATAATCCTTTTGATAAACAACACACCAAAACTGTTATATTAAAATTAATATATAATATATATATATATTAAATGAATATATAATATTTAAAAATTAAATATTATAAATAAAATTGATTTTGTTAAATTAATATATATATATATGTTACTGTCAAAGCCCAGAAATCATGCATTACTAGTAAATTTTCGGCATTACTATGAATGTGAAGAGCCCTCAGACGAAGTCGGAAATAAGACTTTTTGGAGAGCTTTTCCTGAGTATCGAACATAATACTTTGATATTCTATACACAATATCAAATTACTATTTAAACAACGTTGAAAACAATACATTCTCGGGCACAGACACACGCAGCCATACGATCAAACAATATCAGAGATTGCAATGCTGTAAATTGTGCATCTTTGCAATTTCATTGAAAAATTTTGGTAAATATTTTCTATACTAAAAGTAAATAGATTTCAATGAAACTTATATTAAATTAAAGAACACTCTTTTGTCTACGCGTAAAATACCACATCGAGTTATAAATTTAACATGTAAAGTTTATAAAATGTCGGAGAATGCAATGCTGTAAATTGTGCATCTTTGCAATTTCTTTGAAAAGTTTTGAAATATTTTTTATACTTTTAGCGAATAGATTTTAATGATTTTTATATTAAATTAAAGTGCGCACTTTTGGCTACGCGTAGAGTATCTTTCTCAGTTATAAATCAATTTGCAAAGGTTCAAAAAATG
>NW_014569740.1:58604-63947 GCF_001313835.1 Polistes canadensis
AGTTATAAATCAATTTGCAAAGGTTCAAAAAATGGCAAAGAAAAGTTSGCGGATTAGGCATTGTTCACATTGCCTAAGGCCAGGCATTGTTAACATTGCCGGGGGAGGTTTGGAACCTAGGCCGGTATTGTTAACAATGCCTGGTTTTAGGCAATGTGAACAATGCCTAGTCCGCCAACTTTTCTTTGCCATTTTTTGAACCTTTGCGAATTGATTTATAACTCAAATTTATATTCTACTTGTAGATAAAAGAGTGCTCTTTAATTTAAAATAAAAATCATTAAAATCTATTCACTTTTAGTATAAAAAATATTTGCCGAAAGTTTTTAAAGAAATGGCAAAGTAGGAAAAAATGTGCAGCATCGCATTCTCTGACAWTTTATGAACCTTTGCGAATTAATTTATAACTCAAATTTGTATTCTACGTGTAGATAAAATAGTGTACTTTAATTTAATATAAAAATCATTAAAATTCGTTTGCTAAAAGTATTAAAAATATTTATCTGAACTTTTCAAAAAAATTGCAAAGATGCACAATCTACAGCACTGCATTCTCGGACATTATTTGAAGTTAACATGCTAARTTTATAACTCGATATGATATTCTACGCGTAGACAAAAGAATGTACTTTAATTTAATATAAGTTTCATTGAAATCACTTTTGGTAAGAATTCTTCTGTTTCCGACTTCATCGGAAGGCTCTTTGCATTGATAAGAATGCCATGGAATTACCAGCAATGGCGGATTTTCGGCTATGACGGTAACATATATGTATATATATATATGTATCCACATTATTGCTTATGTTTTTCCCATATTTATAAATACAATGATTATATTATAAATGAAATAGATAAAATTCAATCAACATCTTCAACATCGGTATGACAATCACCGATATTTAAATCATCCTGATTAGTATCTTTAATACTAAGCATGTTATCAGTTTTATTAACGTTAGTCATAACGATTTGACTAGCTGTTAAAACATCCAAATCATCATATAAAACACGTTGACTGGTAGAAGCTTTTTGTATATTATTATCATCATTATTATCATTATCATCAGACATTTCAATATCTTCGCTATCAGTACTTGGTAATATCGTAATGGTATCAAACGAATTAGGATTTTCATTAATTTTGGATTCCTTGAAGATTCGATTACGTGTCTCAATGGAAAATGGTCCATCACCTTCCTTGGTTGTAATAGTTTCACCACTAAATTCGCATAAAATATCGGTTCTTGGTGTCAAATAAATAATTGTCTGATCAATTTCATCATTTGACAAATCTTCAACGTCAGTTTCAATTTGACAATTAATTTCATTTATTTTCAAACTTTTTCTATCACCTTCCATCAATTGATTTTGTTGTTGGGTTTCATTGTCAAGGTCACTGCTATAAATCTCATCAACGTCAGTTAAATTTTCAACGTAACTACCACATCTGGATCTATTGAAAACAGGTGTCGAAGATATCGTCATCAAATGTTGAGGATTCAAATTAGATTTGTCATTATTTTCTATATCATCCATGGTTACTGAAATCATTGGACCTTGACCTAATTTAACAGGACTACCATGTGGACGACCATAAGCTTCCATAATAACCAATTCACCTTCCGAATCGGTGTCAGAAAAGTGCATTGATGCGTTACTTATCATTGCATTTAATCTTTTTCTCGTTGACCTTGATTTACGTTTTTGTTTCGTACACGATGTAACAGTTGTTGTTGTTGTTGTTGTTTCTTTCGATTTGGTATTTTGACAAGATTTGTTGAAATTTTCCGGATTATTTTGATCTAAATTGCAACATACTTTAGATACATTTGTTTCATCTTGATTATCTACGTTGATTGATTTATTTTTATTATCATCGTTAAATTCTTCCTTTGATTCTTTAGACGAATTCGAACAATTTTCATCGTCGTTGTTTATTAACATTTTACATTCATCCATGCACGAATTCATTTGACAACAATTTTTCGATATTGTTAATTTTTGTTTATCATCCACATCTTTGTTATCATCATCTTTTACATTAATATCCGAATTCATTTGTTTCAATTCGCACGAATTATTATCAATTTTATTTATCGACAATTTGTTGTCATCGTTATTTTTATTTTCAATATTTTCATTATCGTTATTAACGTTTATGGTAATTGTTTCGTTTATTGTATTCATTTCATCGGATTTTTCCATAGTAATTTAGATTTTTCTTTCCTTTTTTTATTTTTTATTTTCCTTTTCTATTCGTATTGCACGTATATGTATATATATGTATATATGTGTATATATAATAATAATAATAATAATTATTATTATGTGTGTAATATGTCTCTTATATATATATATATATATATTAATAATTATACTTTTGTTTTTTCAACGTGCGTATTTTAAGTGCAAACTACTAATCAACTTAAAAAAACCTGCAACTGAAAAATCATAAAAAAAAAAAAAAAAGAGAGAAAAATTAATAAAGGGGGAAAGAATACCAAAAAAAAAAAAACAAAAACAAACGTACGACAAAGATCAAAACTTATTGTGCAGAAATATATAAATGAGATATTTTTTTTTTGGTTTCATATAAAATTGAAAAAAAAAAATTATATATATATATACAATTATATGTGAGAAAAAAAGAAGAAAAAAAAAGCAAATGTCCGAAGGACGTTTTTAAAAAAAACGGAAACAAATGTTGAAAACTCACGTTTTCGTAGATAGATTCAAAGGAGAATATTATTCAAGCATAATTAAATATATATATGTGGTGGTGGGGATGGGTCTTAAATAAAAGTAAAACAACTATTATTTTGACTGTGTTATCTCCTCGACGAACAGTTTAAAACTAAAAGAAAACTGTCTCGGCACCTTCCTAGAGCATTTGTTGAGACTCTTAACGTGTATAATTAAATTATTGAAGCCTCTCACGTTCGATCTTTTAAGCCATAAGTGGATTGACATTTTTACCTTAAATATAACAAGTAGAAAAAAGAAAATAGTTTTTTTTTTTTTTTTTTTTTTTTTTTTTTTTTTTTTTCTCTCTTAACGAATAATACAATAGAAATAAAAGAAAATAATTATCAATATAATATAACGCGCGTTTATTTAATAATAATAATTATTATTATTATTATTATTATTAAACGTAAGATTATTTATATCATTCTAAATATTATAATTGTTAATCTTCCTATTCGTAGAAAAAAAAAACAAACGTTTTCTTCTTTTTGCACCTTGCATTGCAAAACAGAAAAAACCCACTGATTTGTTTTTTTCGTTTCAGTGATTAACTTAATTCTAATGTTGTGCATGTGTGTGTTTAAATGTTTATCAAAAATATTCTTAATCATAATAATTAATATATATTCAATGAATTTAATTTCTATATTATATTATTATGTAATATATTAATGAGATAATATATATATCGTACCTGTTTGTTCTTTCTGCAAAGTATCAGCAATGAATTTTTCTTCTGATGGTGAAGTATCTTTCGGCTGGTCACCTTTCTCCTTCTGTTCCATACCGTATTTTGATTTGTAAAAGTCCATTTTTTGACTTATTATATTCGAATCTTCGTAAGCTGCCATGAAAAGAAACAAAACAAACAAAACAATATTATAATTATATAGTTGAGGAGAAAAAAAAAGTATTAGATATTAATTCGTTCAATTTATTCAATATTCAATCGAATCCATTTTTGTATTTTTTCTTTCTTTCTTTTTTTCTTCCAAAATGTTTAAATATTTATCAGGTGTGTACAACTTTGTTTCC
The DNA here is from genome assembly GCF_001313835.1 of Polistes canadensis. Taxonomy (NCBI): domain Eukaryota; kingdom Metazoa; phylum Arthropoda; class Insecta; order Hymenoptera; family Vespidae; genus Polistes; species Polistes canadensis. The sequence goes on from NW_014569740.1 coordinate 62,391, forward strand.
ACCATTTTGTTCTTTTCTAAATTCAAGTCTTTATTGCAAATAACTAGTATTGTAATAACTAATAAAAATTTGTAGATCTAATTAATAAAGTTTCTAGGTGATGATAAACTTGATTAAAAGTTAACAACAAACAATTGACAAAAATGGATTTTGATTAATTTCATAAAAAAAAAATAAATTGATTTAATAAATGTTTATATATCACCTGTTAATTTCTTTTGTATTTCCATTTTGGTGGTAACCTCCGGTAATACGATATTCAAAACACAAATTGGTTGTTGGGGTGGTTCACCCTTGGCAACTTTTGGTTCACGCATGAACAACATTCTTGCTACAGGATCCAATAATGGATCTTTCACTTTAACGTGAAACGATAAACGATTTTGTCGGAAAGCTTTGAAAGTAAATTTCAATTGTACTCCTGATTTGGTTATTGGTGTTAAGTTACCACTAAATTCGATATAAAGATCTTTCCCATGCAGAGCCTGAAATAAATAATTAACAACAAGATTTGTATTTTGTTACATATTATTTAATTAAATGAAAACAATTAAAAGTAATGCAGATGTTAATGGAACTTTAGTAATGTTAGGGGATTTCATAAACTTGGGGAAAACAGGAATACATAACCTCAAAATGGAATCACGTTCTAACTCATCCTATTCTAATATTTCAACTATACTTTCAATTTATAAATTGAAAAAGAATAGTTTTTGACACCTATATTATACCTGTCATCATTTACAAGCTGAAGAAACAATCCCTAGCTAGTAAATGATGTTAATAAATTGAGAATAATGCACTAGATATTGCACTAGAGATCTAGGGGATTTCCCTGAGATATAAAATTAGAAATGAAGATCACTGATGTAATCAACAAAATAGTTGCACTGAAATGGGTAATGGTCAGGACTATATATAATAAAATAATAAAATATATAAAAAGATGATGAAAATAGGGGATTTTTATAAATTACCTCAACGTCACGACTCTTAACAATTTCTAAAAATTCTTCTTGTCTTTCCAATGTGTGCATTCCTTCCTTGCCATCGGTCATGCACAATATCCTTAACGTAGCTTCAAGAGTGTCCATTCGTTTCGAATATATTACGAAACTGTTAATTAAAAAAAAAAAAGAAAAATCTTTGTTAGTTGAATATTTTTTTTTTTTTAAGAAGATACAATAATCTATATAAGAAAAATACGTACTTCGTAATGTAAGGTACAAACAATGATTCCTTGTATAATTCAGTCGCCATTTTTGGAACTTCACTAATATTTCTACAATCCATTAACCAAAATCTAGCTGAAACTGTTGTCGTGAATGAGACACGATCATTCATAAATGTCAATGGTGTTGAACCAGTAACATCTTCCCATTGAGCTTCACTTGTACCACCTGACAAATCAATTATTTCAATTTTTTGCCAATTAATTATATACATTCAATACACATATTCATTATTATCAAAAATAATTCTAATATTTTAAATCCAATCTTCATAAATATATCAAATTAATATATTTATATAATATAAAATTTATATAATATATTT
>NW_014569740.1:64005-65860 GCF_001313835.1 Polistes canadensis
CATAACAACAAAATATTATATCATAAAAAACATAAAAAAAAACTAATATATGAAGATATGTGGCCAAACAATTGTTATCACATTACCAATATTAATTGTAATAAACAAAAAAAAACAAAATAATTATTCATATTATATATTAATATAATATCTTCGTGTAGAGTACCAGCAATGCTGCAAAGTAATCGTAATGTTGGTGTTTCTCCGCCATATTGATTAATCATTCCTTTGTTCGCAGCTTGTGGCACCGGTATAGTCAAAGTGATCGGCTTGTGAAACTTTCGTCTTCTTGGTTCAATTGTAATTACCGGTGATACTGCTACGCAATTACCTAAAAGTTTTGCCGTAAGTTCTGCAGGGATGACGTGTGCCTACAAAAAGGTAATCTTATATATTAACAAGTCAATACTTGTATTGTATTTAATAGCCCTCTTTCCACACACACACACACACACACACCCTTACCCCCCAACTTTTTGTGGCTTCACTAGTATCTTATTTGTCTAACACTAATGTAAATTATACATATATATATATAACGTTCCGTGCCACGTGTCCCACCGGTGGTACACGCGTTCATATTTATTTAATGCAACTAAATTTCAAGTGGCCTGAACGACAAGTCTAGTAAAAATTACTTGACATTGAACTTGTTAACATTGATATTTATATGTATTATGATTAATATAATGAATTATATTTATATATAGGAGTATCACACACATACAATATATATATATAGAAATAAATTGTTTTGCTTACTTGCAATCCAACTTTGATTTTTTTCGTTAATGCACCAGGTGGAAATACTGCTTGAACATCGTTTGCAACACTTGACATTAATATTCCACCCTCTGATCCTATTACGTGTACCTCTTGTTTGATTCTAGTAACAATCGCAAAATATTGTGGAAAATCGGTCGTTATTATTCGTGTTATTCTGCCAGAATGGGCTGCGTTCATTTGTGGATCTGTTATTGATAATAATTATCATTATAATATAATTCTAATATACGTATTTATATAATAATTGTATAATATTGAATACATTAAATATACCATGTGGTGTATTAAGCAAAGTATCATCGTTATCGATCGAATTATCGTGTTCCTTCCAAGTTTCACCATTTTCACTTCTCAATATTATTATTTCCCTTTCTTTTCCACGAATCGAGGCGAAGTGTGGTATGTCGATTAATACCGGTCTGAAAAACAAAACGACAAAAAAAAAGGAAAAAAAAAAACCAAGGGATTTAAAGAATTTAACACGTTCCGTGTCACACTGTATACCACCGGTGGTACACGTGGCCTGAACATCAAATTTAACGTTTACCCACCGATAAGGTACACACACATACAATCATATTTATTTAATAGGCCAAATATCAAATGAAAAATCAAACAAAAGTGGCTTGCCACGGAACGTGTTAACATTGGCATTTGTTATAGATAATTTATTCGAAAAATTACTTTGTTTTTCTTTTTTTTTTCTATAAATATATATTTCATATAAATTTTTATGAAGGTTTTTTTTTACCCTAAAAATGTTGCACCAACTGGACCCATTTCAATGATTCGCGTTGCCAAAGCTTCACCTTCCATCAGAGGTGGTGGATTAGCTACTTTACTAGGTTTGACTAATCTACATGTCACCCGTAATGGCATCGTTGCTCTACGGGGTGGCACAATTATTCTAACACCGCTGTGCCTGCAACCCTTCATTGCACCACCGCGTGCATCCACTAGGAAACTCACTAAAAATCTGCAAAATATGAAATTATCGTAATATATAAATATAAATATATTTCATTCGTTATAATTAAAAAAATTTTAAAATAATTTAATACTTCACATT
>NW_014569740.1:66776-68867 GCF_001313835.1 Polistes canadensis
TATATATAATTTTCATTAGAAATATTTAATATTAATATTTATATTTTACGTACCCTAAATTTAATGCATCATTACTGTCAAAGTTTTCTGCCAAACAATAATTATTACTCTGAACGAATTCTTGTTTTTCTTCTTTCGTAACTATAAAAAATATATAGAAAATCGATCGTATTAACACACACGTTCTGATTAGTATAATATATATATATACATAAACAAGACTTACTTTGTCTATGTATTGGATCATCCTTAGTAACATCGATTGGCAATGAATCATCTCGTAAACTTTTCATTAAATCCGCAGTAAGATATTTGTATGGTTGTTCACTAATCAATGCATCAGAAGCTATAATAAACGTAATTAAAAATTATAAATATTTTAATAATAATTATTATTATTATTATATTAATATTATATTCTTACCACCCTCGTCATCGGAATCCGACATGAGACTTGTTTCTTGCAAACTTTCCGGTGCTATTACTTTGTATTTTTCTTCCCAATTTTTATTATCAGGTGCTAAATTATCATAAGGCATACCTTTCAATACTTCCATAACTGATATATATCCTAACTTTTGAGCAATATTTAATGCTGTCAAGCCATCCTAATTAAACAAAAAAACCAAAAATTAATATCATTTAAAAGAAATATCAATTTAACATGTTTTAACTAAACCCCTTGTCCTATTTTCTAATTTTTCATTACTTTCATATTAGAATAAACGAAACAAAAATGACTATCATTGATATTAGATTTTGTTTCTTTTACACACATTGATATGATTAAAATTATTTTAATAAATTGTAAATAATAATCTAAGAATTATTGAACCACGTGTGTCTGATTCGTGTTATTTACGTTTGATTTGATTTAATTATCACGTGTCAGGCTCGTGTTTATTTTCTTAAGAATAAAATAAATAGAACAAAAATTAATAGATATATAAATATATATATAATATATAATTTTATTTGTTAATTTTTCTTAACACGTGTCAGACTCGTGTTTATTTTATTAACAGTAAAATAAATAGAATAATAAATAGAAAAAAAATGTAATAAATATAAAAATATATATAATTTTATTTGTTAATTTTTCTTAACACGTGTCAGGCTCGTGATTATTTTGTTAACAGTAAAATAAATAGAATAATAAATAGAAAAAAAATGTAATAAATATAAAAATATATATAATATTATTTGTTAAATTTTTCTTAACACGTGTCAGGCTCGTGTTTATTTTCTTAAGAATAAAATAAATAGAATAATAAATAAAAAAGAAATGAATAAATATAAATATATAATTTTATTTGTTAATAATAATTTAAACTCACATTTGTACGTGCTTTATGGGATGCATTTCCTTCTAATAATGCACTAACAACATGAGCATGACCCTGTTGTGCTGCCTGATGCAATGGCGTATAATTTTGTCCCGTTCTAACGTCAATTTCGGCGTTATGTTTTAACAAAAATCTTATCATAGAAAGATTTCCAAAATGTGCGGCAACGTGGATCGGTCTGTAACCAGTTTCGGTTTGACTTTCAACGTTGGCATCATTTTTAACGAGTATCGATGCAACTCTGACGAAATCTTCTTGGGCGCACAGGTGCAACGCTGTTAAACCATTCTGAGAAGGAAAAAAAAAAAGAAACAAATTATTAATCAAATATTATATATGGTAAACGCAAATGTTAGTGCGTGGTTTTTTTTTTACAAAATTCATATGTCCAAAGTAAATTTGACAAAAAAGAAAAAAAAAGAAACAATTCATTATGCAGGTTTAAAGCTATAAAGTTTCAACACCATAAACGTGTACAAACTTTCTCTCGATTCACTTTAATAATATTATTATTATTATTATTATTTTTATTAATTTATTTTAAAAAGAAAGAAAATAATTACCTTAGCCTTGTGATTTGGATCAGCCCCGTGTTCAATAAGCAAATTTGTCATATCGTAATGGCCCTTTTGCGAGCTTAAATGTAATGGGGTAAATCCTGCTTTAGATTCTGCATTAGCATTCGCTCCGCCTTCCAACAGAGTTGAAGCAATGTCCATCTATATTCAATGAAAAAAAAAATATA
>NW_014569740.1:69217-70405 GCF_001313835.1 Polistes canadensis
TATGCATCAAATATTAATGTTGGTTATCTTTTAATTGCAATAAGAAATAATTACTTAATAATTATAAATATATATATATAATTTTGTTAGTATTATTATTATTATTATTATTATAATACCTGATTTTTGCGAGCAGCAATGTGCAACGGTGTATGACCGTTTTGTGATGCAAGATGCGGGGATGCACCTTTTTCCAATAAAAGATTGGCAACATTTGGATGATCGTAATGACAAGCCAGATGCAACGGTGTAATATCGTTCTAAAAAAAATGATTAATAAATTAATAAATTCTTTATACATATACGTATTATATATAACATAGAAACTATTATAGTTAACCCCATTCGCGTTTAATCATATTTTCTACTTGAAAGTATTGAATATATTTAAATAGAAATTAAAAAAAAAGTAACTAAAAAAACAAACGAACAAATTCATACGTAATTTATTTAACGTATTACAAAATAAGATACTAATTTTTAAATTAATTTTTACAGAATTATAGTTCAATCTTTATTTTTTATATAGAACATTATCTATGTTTTAGTTTTATTTTTTTTTTAGAAATTAGACAATTAAACATATAGAAATAGAAAATAAATAACTTAATCAAGTAGAAATATATTTTATCAAAGTTTTTTTAAATACGTGCTTACACGGTGCTTGTACAAAAATTAAAATCCCTTTGATAACAATTCTACATTCTATGTGTTAAATTACAAAATGGGGTTTAAGTTAACGTAGAACATAATTTCTAATGATTTCTTTTTCCTTTTTTTAATAGTTAGGATTGTTTCATTTTCATTTGATTCTGATCAAAAATGATGATTCATTTTTAAATGAAATATTTAAAAATGAATTGTTTAAAAATGATCATCTACTAACCTTTCCTTGTGCATCAAGTTTGCTATCCTTTTGCAAAAGTATCTTTGCCACATTCATATTGCCATACTTGGCAGCTATGTGCAGAGGAGTAAAACCATTTTTCGTTGTGGCTTTTACAGATGCATTATTCTCCACTAAAATAGCAGCTACCTGTTTATCACAAAGTTTCTTGTTATATTAATAATTACTTAATAATTATGAATATATATATATATCTAAATATGAACTGATACAATTAATACAATTATAATATATTACCTTATATAAATAATATGATTTATATATATAAAAAAGAAAAAAAA
>NW_014569740.1:72787-74332 GCF_001313835.1 Polistes canadensis
ACATTGATACAATATTAATATGTTTAAAATATATCACCTGATTCAAATAATTTGATGTATATATATATATGAATCAAATATTAATATTGGTTATCTTCTCAAATTACAATTAGAAATAATATCTTACCTATTATTGCATAACGAAGATAATTCAGTCGATTAATGATATATACAATATATAACAAGAATTACGTTATTCTAATTTTTTAATCAAATATATAAATAGCATATAATAAACGTTAATTTTGTTTATACTATATACAAATACACAATGGGGGAAAATGATATGAAATTAATCTTATAAGGAAATTTACAAAATGATATATTAATGCGAATGAGGTTGAATTATAATAAAAAAAAAAAAGAAGAAGCAAAAAAAAAAGAAAGTAAGAGAGAAAAAAAAATTAAAACAAAAAGAAACATACTTTCCAAACCGCCAACACGTTACTCGCTATAATCATATGCATGATTATATTAAATCGATGGAAAGTATAATGAAAAAGAAAAAGAGGAGTATAATGTTTAATATATATAGGGTGTCCCACATAAGTCTAGTCACGATTTTTCAAGTACTTTCGATAATCTGACTAAAAAATACTTTAAACAATAAACATTTTCTACAAGTTAACATTAAACTGCGATTTACTTCCGTGAATATATATATACTATTAATATTTTTTATACTTATATAGCAAGTGGATTTTAATGATTTTTATATTAAATTAAAGTGCACTTTTTTGTCTACGCGTAGAATACTTTGTCAAGTTATAAATTTAACATGTAAAGTTCAGGAAATGTCAGAGAATGCAATGCTGTAAATTGTGCATTTTTGCAATTTCTTTGAAAAGTTTTGATATATATTTTTTATACTAAAAGTTAATAGATTTTAATAAAACTTGTATTAAATTGAAGTACACTCTTTTGACTACGCGTAGAATATCATATCGAGCTATAAATTTAGCATGTAAACTTCAAATAATGTCAGAGAATGCAATGCTGTAGATTGTGCATCTTTGCAATTTCTTTGAAAAGTTTTGGCCAATATTTTGTATACTAAAAGTAAATAAATTTTAATGAAGCTTATATTAAATTAAAGTACACTCTTTTGTCTAYGCGTAGAGTATMWTWTCGMRTTATAAAWYAAKCWKSKAARSTTCAWKARATGTYAGAGAATGCAAYRMTGTAAATKGTGCATCTTTGCAATTTCTTTGAAAATTTTCGGTTAATATTTTTTATACTTTTTGCAAATGGATTTTATTGATTTTTATATTAAATTAAAGTACTTTCTTTTGTCTACGCGTAGAGTATCTTTACGCGTTAAAAATCTATTTGCAAAGGTTCATAAAATRGCAAAGAATGCGATGCTGCAAAATTTTTCCTACTTTGCCATTTCTTTAAAAAGTTTCGGCAAATATTTTTTATACTTTTAGCAAATGGATTTAAATGAAACTTATATTAAATTAAAGTGCACWCTTTTATCTACACGTAGAATACAAATTTGAGTTATAAATCAATTCGCAAAGGTTCAAAAAATGGCAAAGAAAA
>NW_014569740.1:75407-76887 GCF_001313835.1 Polistes canadensis
AAAAAAATTGCAAAGATGCACAATTACGGCATTGCATTCTCTGACATTTTATGAAGTTTACGTGCTTAATTTATAACTCGATATAGTATTCTACGTGTAGATAAAAGTGTGCACTTTAATTTAATATAAAAATCATTAAAATTCGTTTGCTAAAAGTATTAAAAATATTTATCTGAACTTTTCAAAAAAATTGCAAAGATGCACAATCTACAGCACTGCATTCTCGGACATTATTTGAAGTTAACATGCTAAATTTATAACTCGACATGGTGTTCTACGCGTAGACAAAAGAGTGTACTTTAATTTAATATAAAAATTATTAAAATCCGCTTGCAATAAGTATAAAAAATTGTTTTCGAACTTTTTTTTTATTGCAATGTATAATCAATCCAAACAGATCAACTTTTGTTTAAATAATTTTTTTGTTAGGTTATCGCAAGTACTTTATAAATCGTGACTAGAGTTATGTGGGACACCCTGTATATATGTATAATATCAATGTATGTACATATACGTTTACCATAAAAATAAATTTAAAAAAATGGTCTCGTTTCTCATCTGTCGTACTTGTTTCTCTTTGAAATATTAAAATCATTAATTAGCCAGCATATTACATAACATTATTAACATGTTCATACATAGAATTATATATACATACATCTCTAACACATACTAATTAAATATTAAAAATAATATACATTCATTCTCTCTTCTTACTCTTGCACTCATATTTCTTTTTTCTTCCTTTTTTTTTTCTTTTTTTTTTTTATAATTATTTTAATAATTATTTTTATTTTCTTTTTAAAATGAACTAATATGAAACTATAAAATAAAAAAGGATTACTTAAGAAAAAATCAATGAAACAATTTGAATAACAACGCAATGAGAGTTGCATGCAATAATATTATCTATCATCGTTTCCATTTAATTTCATGCTTTACAAATAATAATAATAATAATAATAATAATAATTATAATGAAATGTGCAGTGAAATGAGGGAGTAACATAAAAACGGTAAAACCAATGTAACGAAAATTTTATTAAATCGAGTTTACGAAGATACATAGAGAAATAAAATATATATATATATGATATATATAACGTAAAATTATATATAAATGATATTTAAATAAGAAAAATAACTATTAGAATTCGCGTTTAATGAAAATTAAAATGTATATTATAAATTGTGTGCATTTGATGTATTATGGTGATCACAAAAAATGGTCCAAGTTATATATATATATACATAATAAAATATATATTTAATAAAAATAACGATTGATAGAGATTTAATTAACAAGTCAGACCATTTTCATAAACCACCATAGAAAAAAAAAAAACACGTGTTTTAAAAACGAGTGCATGGTGATACTAAAATGTTAAAAGAATAAAATGGGGATAAAAAAGAAGAAGAAAAAGATGTTCGAACAGATTTCATAAATATTACGTCACGTTTCTAGTATGTGTGATCTTAT